>NC_135967.1:49050400-49112900 GCF_053455715.1 Rhinoraja longicauda | reverse complement strand
CCCCTCAGTCTTCTAAATTCCAGCGAGTACAAGCCCAGTCTATCTAGTCTTTCCTCATATGTAAGTCCCGCCATCCCAGGGATCAATCTGGTGAACCTTCTCTGTACTCCCTCTAAGGCAAGAACGTCTTTCCTCAGGTTAGGAGACCAAAACTGCACACAATACTCCAGGTGCGGTCTCACCAAGGCCCTGTACAACTGCAGCAGAACCTCCCTGCTCCTAAACTCAAATCCTCTTGCTATGAATGCCAACATACCATTCGCTTTCTTCACTGCCTGCTGCACCTGCATGCTTGCTTTCAATGACTGGTGCACCATGACACCCAGGTCACGTTGCATCTCCCCTTCTCCCAATCGGTCACCATTCAGGTAATACTCTGCTTTCCTGTTCTTGCCGCCAAAGTGGATAACCTCACATTTATCTACATTATATTGGATCTGCCATGCATTTGCCCACTTGCCTAATCTATCCAAGTCACTCTGCAGCCTCCTAGCATCCTCCTCGCAGCTAACACTGCCACCCAGCTTCGTGTCATCCGCAAACTTAGAGATGTTGCATTTAATTCCCTCGTCCAAATCATTAATATACACTGTAAATAACTGGGGTCCCAGCACTGAGCCTTGCGGTACCCCACTAGTCACTGCCTGCCATTCCGAAAAGGACCCGTTTATTCCTACTCTTTGCTTCCTGTCCGCCAACCAATTTTCTATCCACCTCAACACTGAACCCTCAATACCGTGTGCTTTAAGTTTGTACACCAATCTCCTATGTGGGACCTTGTCGAAGGCCTTCTGAAAGTCCAGATATAACACATCGACTGGTTCTTCCTTATCCACTCTACTAGTTACATCTTCGAAAAATTCTATAAGATTCGTCAGACATGATTTGCCTTTCATAAATCCATGCTGACTTTGTCCGATGATTTCACCACTTTCCAAATGTGATGCTATCACATCTTTAATAACTGACTCTAGCATTTTCCCCACTACCGATGTTAGGCTAACTGGTCTATAATTCCCCGTTTTCTCTCTTCCTCCCTTTTTAAAAAGTGGGATTACATTAGCTACCCTCCAGTCCTCAGGAACCACTCCAGAATCTAAAGAGTTTTGAAAAATTATCACTAATGCATCCACTATTTCTGAGGCTACTTCCTTAAGCACTCTGGGATGCAGCCTATCTGGCCCTGGGGATTTATCTGCCTTTAATCCATTTAATTTACCTAACACCACTTCCCGACTAACCTGGATTTCCCTCAGTTCCTCCATTTCTTTAGACCCCCGGTCCCCCGCTATTTCCGGCAGACGGTTTATGTCTTCCTTAGTGAAGACAGAACCAAAGTATTTGTTCAATTGGTCTGCCATCTCCTTGTTCCCTATGATCAAGTCAACTGTTTCCGACTGCAAGGGACCTACATTTGCCTTAACTAATCTTTTTCTCTTGACATATCTATAAAAGCTTTTGCAGTCTGTTTTTATGTTCCTTGCCAGTTTTCCCTCATAATCTATTTTCCCTTTCCTAATTAAGCCCTTTGTCCTCCTCTGCTGGACTCTGAATTTCTCCCAGTCCTCTGGTATGCTACTTTTTCTGGCTAATCTGTATGCTTCATCTTTTGTTTTAATACTATCCTTGATTTCCCTTGTTAGCCACGGATGCACTACCTTTCCTGGTTTGTTCTTTTGCCGAACTGGGATGAACACTTGTTGTAGTTCATCCATGCGACCTTTAAATGCCTTCCATTGCATGTCCACCGTCAACCCTTTCAGCATCAATCGCCAGTCTATCTTGGACAATTCACGCCTCATACCCTCAAAGTTACCTTTCTTTAAGTTCAGAACACTTGTTTCTGTATCGACTTTGTCACTCCATCCTAATGAAGAACTCTACCATATTATGATCACTCTTGCCCAAGGGGCCTCGCACAACAAGACTGCTAACTAACCCTTCCTCATTACTCAATACCCAGTCTAGAATGGCCTGTTCTCTCGTTGGTTCCTCGACATGTTGGTTTAGAAAACCATCTCTCAAACATTCCAAGAAATCCTCTTCCTCAGCACCCCTGCCAGTTTGGTTCACCCAATCTATATGTAGATTGAAGTCACCCATTATAACTGCTGCACCTTTAGTGCATGCATTTCTAATTTCCTGCTTGATGCCATCCCCAACCTCCCTACTGCTGTTAGGTGGCCTGTACACAACTCCCACTAGCGTTTTCTGCCCCTTAGTGTTTCGTAACTCTACCCATATCGATTCCACTTCCTCCAAGCTAATGTCCTTCCTTTCCACTGCTTTAATCTCCTCTCTAACCAGTAACGCTACCCCACCTCCTTTTCCTTTCTGTCTATCCCGCCTGAATATAGAATATCCCTGGATGTTGAGCTCCCAGCCTTGGTCACCCTGGAGCCATGTCTCCGTAATCCCAACTATATCATAATCATTAATAACTATCTCCACATTTAATTCATCCACCTTATTACGTATACTCCTTGCATTGAGACACAAAGCCTTCAGGCTTGTTTTTACAACTCTCTTACCCCTTGTACGATTATGTTGAAAAGTGGCCCTTTTTGATTTTTGCCCTGGATTTGTCTGCCTGCCACTTTTACTTTTCACCTTGCTACCTGTTGCTTCTACCCTCATTTTACACCCCTCTGTCTCTCTGCTCATGCTCCCATCCCCCTGCCACATTAGTTTAAATCCTCCCCGACAGCACTAGCAAACACTCCCCCTAGGACATTGGTTCCATTCCAGCTCAGGTGCAGACCGTCCTGTTTGTACTGGTCCCACCTCTCCCAGAACTGGTTCCAATGTCCTAAAAATTTGAATCCCTCCCCCTTGCACCATATTTCAAGCCACGTATTCATCTGAAATATCCTCCTATTCCTACTCTGACTAGCACGTGGCACTGGTAGTAATCCAGAGATTATTACCTTTGAGGTCCTACTTTTTAGTTTATCTCCTAGCTCTCTAAATTCACCTTGTAGGACCTCATCCCGTTTTTTACCTAAATCGTTGGTGCCAACGTGCACCACGACAACTGGCTGCTCACCCTCCCCCTTCAGAATGTCCTGCAGCCGCTCAGAGATATCCCTGACCCTTGCACCAGGGAGGCAACATACCATCCTGGAGTCTCGTTTGCGGCCGCAGAAACGCCTATCTATTCCCCGTACAATTGAATCCCCTATCACTATAGCCCTTCCACTCTTTTTCCTCCCCTCTTTTGCCGCAGAGCCACCCACGGTGCCATGAACTTGGCTGCTGCTGCCTTCCCCTGATGAGCTATCTCCCCCAACAGTATCCAAAATGGCATATCTGTTTAGGAGGGAGATGACCGCAGGGGACTCCTGCACTACCTGCCTACCGCTACGCTGGCTAGTGGCCACCTGTTTCCTTTCTGTCCGCTTATCTTTTACCTGCGGTGTGGCCAACTCACTGTACGTGCTATCCACGACCTCAGCATCGTGGATGCTCCAGTATGAGTCCAACCGCACCTCCAACCGTTCAATACGGTTTGCCAGGAGCTGCAGCTGGACACAATCCTGCACACGTAGTCATCAGGGACACCGACAATATCCCTGATCTCCCACATGTTGCAGGATGAACATTCCACGGGGCCGATCTCACCTGACATGTCTTACCCCCAAATTAAATCAAATCCCTCTTAATACTTTAAACTGTACCTTTACTAAAAAGCACTGAACCCTTAACTCACTGAACCCTTAACTCACTGAACCCTTAACTCACTGAACCCTTAACTCACTGAACCCTTAACTCACTGAACCCTTAACTCACTGAACCCTTAACTCACTGAACCCCTAACTCACCGAACCCTTAACTCACTGAACCCTTAACTCACTGAACCCTTAACTCACTGAACCCTGAACTCACTGAACCCTTAACTCACCGAACCCTTAACTCACCGAACCCTTAACTCACCGAACCCTTAACTCACCGAACCCTTAACTCACTGAACCCTTAACTCACTGAACCCTTAACTCACTGAACCCTTAACTCACTGAACCCTTAACTCACTGAACCCTTAACTCACTGAACCCTTAACTCACTGAACCCTTAACTCACCGAACCCTTAACTCACCGAACCCTTAACTCACCGAACCCTTAACTCACTGAACCCTTAACTCACTGAACCCTTAACTCACCGAACCTTAACTCACTGAACCCTTAACTTCCTGAACCCTTAACTCACTGAACCCTGAACTCACTGAACCCTTAACTTCCTGAACCCTTAACTCACTGAACCCTTAACTTCCTGAACCCTTAACTCACTGAACCCTTAACTCACTGAACCCTTAACTCATGAACCCTTAACTCACTGAACCCTTAACTTCCTGAACCCTTAACTCACTGAACCCTTAACTCACTGAACCCTTAACTCACTGAACCCTTAACTCACTGAACCCTTAACTTCCTGAACCCTTAACTCACTGAACCCTGAACTCACTGAACCCTGAACTCACTGAACCCTTAACTTCCTGAACCCTTAACTCACTGAACCCTTAACTCACTGAACCCTTAACTCACTGAACCCTTAACTCACTGAACCCTTAACTCACTGAACCCTTAACTCACGGAACCCTTAACTCACCGAACCCTTAACTCACCGAACCCTTAACTCACCGAACCCTTAACTCACTGAACCCTTAACTCACTGAACCCTTAACTCACTGAACCCTTAACTCACTGAACCCTTAACTCACCGAACCCTTAACTCACCGAACCCTTAACTCACTGAACCCTTAACTCACTGAACCCTTAACTCACTGAACCCTTAACTTCCTGAACCCTTAACTCACTGAACCCTTAACTTCCTGAACCCTTAACTCACTGAACCCTTAACTTCCTGAACCCTTAACTCACTGAACCCTGAACTCACTGAACCCTTAACTTCCTGAACCCTTAACTTCCTGAACCCTTAACTCACTGAACCCTGAACTCACTGAACCCTGAATTCACTGAACCCTTAACTTCCTGAACCCTGAACTCACTGAACCCTGAACTCACTGAACCCTGAACTCACTGAACCCTTAACTTCCTGAACCCTTAACTCACTGAACCCTTAACTTCCTGAACCCTTAACTCACTGAACCCTTAACTTCCTGAACCCTTAACTCACTGAACCCTGAACTCACTGAATCCTTAACTCACTGAACCCTGAACTCACTGAACCCTTAACTTCCTGAACCCTTAACTCACTGAACCCTGAACTCACTGAACCCTTAACTCACTGAACCCTGAACTCACTGAACCCTTAACTTCCTGAACCCTGAACTCACTGAACCCTTAACTTCCTGAACCCTGAACTAAAAGTACGAATAAAAAGCAGAATTACAACGCCCAATCAGCTGCTTCCTCTAGTCCGCTTCCACCAATCAGCGGCTTCATCCAGAACACTTCTTTTAAAGTGTGTGGGAACGTTTATATCCCCGGCTCCAACCGGCTCCAACCGGCTCCAACCGGCTCCAACCGGCTCCAACCGGCTCCAACCGGCTCCAACCGGCTCCAACCGGCTCCAACCGCCTCCAACCGCCTCCAACCGCCTCCAACCGCCTCCAACCGCCTCCAACCGCCTCCAACCGCCTCCAACCGCCTCCAACCGCCTCCTACCGGCTCCAACCGCTCCTGGGCCTCCTGGTCAGGCAGCATCTGTGGAGAACATGGATAGGTGACGTTTCAGGTCGGGACCCTTTCTCAGACTGATCGTTCATTGTTCTCCAGTATGTTGCCTGACGTGCTGAGTTACTCCAGCACTCTGTGTCTACACCTTGTCTATGTTGTGTTTGGCCTACTGTTGTGAAGAGGTGCAGTGGGAAGCATTGTTTGTGTGCTGACTGACCTGTCACATTATGCCATCCATGACAACAGTCACATCATGCACAGCTAGGGTTGCCAACTGTCCCGTATTAGCCGGGACATCCCGTATTTAGTTTGTCCCGTACGGGACCGCCCTTGTCCCGTATTAGTGGGGTTGCCAACTTCCTCACTCCCAAATACGGGACAAAGGATGACGTCACCGCCCCGCGCCCCACGTGACCTCACCCAGCCAGCGGCCACGTGCTCCCATATTGTTACGCTCCCTGCCTCCCGGTCCGGGCGGCCGCTTTATATTTATAGAGAAAGTGCAGATAAAAGAAATGCAAGGTCTGCACTGAAGTAGGTTGGAAGATTGGGACTGCACCCTAACTTATGGCAGGACCATTGAGTATTTTCCATAACACGGTGGCACAGCGGTAGAGTTGATGCCTTACAGCGAATGCAGCGCCGTGGACCCGGGTTCCATCCTGACAACGGGCGCCGTCTGTACGGAGTTTGTACGTTCTCCCCGTGACTGCGTGGGCTTTCTCCGGGATCATCGGTTTCCTCCCACACTCCAAAGACGTGCAGGTTTGTAAGTTAATTGGCTTTGGTGTATGTGTAAATTGTCCCTAGTGTCTGTTAGACGTTGTTAATGAGTGGGGATCGCTAGTCATTGCGGAATCCGTGGGCCAAAGGGCCTGTTTCCGTGCTGTATCTCCAAACGAAACTAAGCCAGGAAGAAGCTGTTCCTGAATCTGGTAGTGTGCAATTTCAAGCTGTTGTATCATCTGCCCCAGGGTAGGGGAGGGGATGACTGGGGTGTGAGTGGTCCTCGATTATGTCGACTGCTGTCCCAAGGCAGCGGGAAGTGTAGATGGAGTCGATGGTGGGGAGTGTGGTGTGTATGATGGACTGGGCTACATCTACAATGGTGGGGAGTGTGGTGTGTGTGATGGACTGGGCTACATCTACAATGGTGGGGAGTGTGGTGTGTGTGATGGACTGGGCCACATCTACAATGGTGGGGAGTGTGGTGTGTGGGGGACTGGGCTACACCTACAATGGTGGGGAGTGTGGTGTGTGTGATGGACTGGGCCACATCTACAATGGTGGGGAGTGTGGTGTGTGTGATGGACTGGGCCACATCTACAATGGTGGGGAGTGTGGTGTGTGGGGGACTGGGCTACACCTACAATGGTGGGGAGTGTGGTGTGTGATGGACTGGGCTACACCTACAATGGTGGGGAGTGTGGTGTGTGGGACACATCTACAATGGTGAGGAGTGTGGGGGACTGGGCTACACCTACAATGGTGGGGAGTGTGGTGTGTGGGACACATCTACAACTCTACAATTTGCTGTGGTCTTTGATCAGAGCTGTTGCCACACCAGGCTGTGGTGCAACAAGACAGGATCCTATCCTCACTTCTGATTTCCTGATGACTATGAACAACGCCTCACACTGTCAGTGAAAGCCCATCAGTCCCATTCCCTTCAATCCCACTTTATTCCTTCTGTTCTATTCTTTCCCTCTTTCCCACATCTCCCCCCTGATCGTCCCAACTTCAGGGCAATGTTTAGTTGAGTTTTTGTCACGTGGACCGAGGTACAGTGAAAATCTTTTGTTGCGTGCTAACCGTTCAACGGAAAGACTGTACACGATTACAATCAAGCTGTCCACACACAGTGTACAGATGTCCAAGCTGTCCACACGGCAGTGTACAGATGTCCAAGCTGTCCACACACAGTGTACAGATGCATGATAAGGGAATAACGTTTAGTGCAAAGTAATGCCAGTAAAGTCCGATCAAAGATAGTGTGAGAGTACAGATCTGAGAGGAGTTTAAGAAGATCGTAGTTAAAGTAGGAAATGTGGATTACGGAAATGACCGAGACCTTGCATTTGGAAAAAATAAGGTTTGCCTTAATTGACAAACCAGATCTATTTTTTAAAATATGGTCTCCATTTATTGAATTTTAAAAAAAGTAAATGGGTTTGTCACAAAACTAAAATTTAAAACTAAAGTTAAAACTTGAGTTTAGGGTTGGATGTACAACTATACTCACTAACTCCCGGATCTATCCCCATAATCTTTATGTTTGTAATTCTCTTTTTTCTTTGCATTCTCTCTATTAGTTTATAGTCTTTTTTTTCAGTCTCTTTTCATCTTTATTTTTTCTTTAAAAATTTAAAAATTGAAGCTATGTAAGAACTCTATAACCAGTTTGTCGTTTATTATTATTTGTACACATGCTTTAAAAAATCAAAAATTAAAAAAGTAGGAAATGTTGCTGCAGGAGTTTAGATGTCAGAGTGTGGACAATTGTAATGTGTGGTTGTAGATCTGTGTCTGTGGCCAGCACACAAACTGTCCCCTGGGTTGGGGGGCATCGTGTGGCCAGCACACAAACTGTCCCCTGGGTTGGGGGGCATCGTGTGGCCAGCACACAAACTGTCCCCTGGGTTGGGGGGCATCGTGTGGCCAGCACACAAACTGTCCCCTGGGTTGGGGGGCATCGTGTGGCCAGCACACAAACTGTCCCCTGGGTTGGGGGGCATCGTGTGGCCAGCACACAAACTGTCCCCTGGGTTGGGGGGCATCGTGTGGCCAGCACACAAACTGTCCCCTGGGTTGGGGGGCATCGTGTAATGTGTGGTTGTAGATCTGTGTCTGTGGCCAGCACACAAACTGTCCCCTGGGTTGGGGGGCATCTTGTAAGCACAATGTACAGGTAACCCCCACGTCTGTGGAAGGAAACTGGAACACCCAGAGGAAACCCAGAGAAAGAGCATCATTCTCATGGTGTAGAACTCTGAGCAACTGACACACAAACTGTACTGCCTCGTACCTGTGTACTGCTACCTCATACTGTGTACTGCTACCTCATACTGTGTACTGCTACCTCATACTGTGTACTGCTACCTCATACTGTGTACTGCTACCTCATACTGTGTACTGCTACCTCATACTGTGTACTGCTACCTCATACTGTGTACTGCTACCTCAGTACTGTGTACTGCTACCTCAGTACTGTGTACTGCTACCTCAGTACTGTGTACTGGTACCACAGCCTCCAACGCTCCAGGGAAAACAATCCAAGCTGTGTCCAACCTCTCCTTATCACTCATTGGCGGTCACTGGAAGCGAGTGTGACTGTCCTCTCCATAGGGTGGGACGCCTGTGCGTGACTTTGTTTAACGTGTGGAGACTGGTGCACAGACAGCCACCACACGGCCCTTGACAGATCTGGGTCAGGATCCAGTGGCGTGGAGTCCAAGACGACCGGGGACCCTTTTCTGCCTCGGCCTTCATCCATCGGCCTTCCCAGCCATTGTGACGCTCCACTAAAGTCAGCCCTCATCCTCCCTCCCTCCGCTTGTTCCACCGTTGAGGTCTTGGTTGGATCGCTCTTTGTCAGGGACCTCCCTCCCCCTCGACCTTACCCCCATGGGTGACCCTACCAGGAGCGTAGCTCCAGACGGCATCGCTCTCAGGGTCTCAGGACCACCCGAGCTTCTCCACCACCACAAGGTGACAATCCACAGGGAAGAACATGACACTAACACTCTCTAATCCGGGCAGCATCTCTGGAAACCTGGACTCTCTCCAAAGCCTCGACATCCTTCCTGCAATGGGGTGACCAGAACTGAACACAAAACTCCCAATGTAACTTAATTAAAGTTTGATAAAGCTGCATCACCACTTCCTGATGTTTACACTCAATTCCCCGACCGTCGACAGCAAGCACACCATCCACTTTCCCACCCACGTTCAGGGAGCTGTGGACTGGCAGCCCGAGATCCCTCTGCACTACAATGCTCCACTGAGTTTGGCCTCGAGTCCATCTCAGACCTGCTGACAGACAGCTGCTGCAACCGTGCAGCGCACCCTCAGTGCAGCAACCGTGCAGCGCTCCCTCAGTGCGGCGGCCATGCAGTGCTCCCTCAGTGCTACAACCATGCAGCGCTCCCTCAGTGCTGCAACCATGCAGCGCTCCCTCAGTGTGGCAACCATGCAGCGCTCCCTCAGTGTGGCAACCATGCAGCGCACCCTCAGTGCAGCAACCATGCAGCCTTCCCTCAGTGCTGCACTGGAGTGTCCACCTCCAATTGGCAGGGAAATCTGCAGCTCTTTCCCCGCTAACTGCAGCACCGTTAAAGAGGCTAGCAGGGTGGAGAGTTTAGATACCATCAAGTTCACTGGAAATTGGAAGGATGAGAGGGGATCCAATAGAAACATATAAAATTCTTAAAGGTTTGGACAGGCTAGATGCAGGAAACATGTTCCCAATGTTGGGGGAGTCAGGAACCAAGGGCCACAGTTTAAGAAGGGTCTCTGAAGAAGGGTCTCGACCCGAAACGTCACCCATTCCTTCTCTCCCAAGATGCTGCCTGACCTGCTGAGTTACTCCAGCATTTTGTGAATAAAGCCACAGTTTAAGAATAAGGGGGAGGCCATTTAGAACTGAGATGAGGAAAAACTTTTTCACCCAGAGAGTTGTGAATCTGTGGAATTCTCTGCCACAGAGGGCAGTGGAGGCCAATTCTCTGAATGCATTCAGGAGATAATTAGATTTAGTTCTTGGGGCCAAAGGAATCGAGGTATATGTGGGAAAAGCAGGAACAGGGTACTGATTTTAGACGATCAGCCATGATCACATTGAATGGCGGTGCTGGCTCAAAGGGCCGAATGGCCTTCTCCTGCACCTATTTAGTTATGTTTCTAAGTTGGGAATAGTGCAGAATTCTGGATCACAGGCTTGTTATAGGGAGAAGTTTAGGTTTATGATGATTATTATTGTCCCATCCAAATCAGATAGTACTATATATAAATACCATCAAGCAAGGTGGCGGCACGGTGGCGCAGCGGTAGAGTTGCTGCCTTACAGTGAATACAGCGCCGGAGACTCAGGTTCGATCCTGACTACGGGCGCCGTCTGTACAGAGTTTGTACGTTCTCCCCGTGACCTGCGTGGGTTTTGTCCGGGTGCTCCGGTTTCCTCCCACACTCCAAAGACGTGCAGGTTTGTCGGTTAATTGACTGGGTAATATGTCTACTGTGTGTAGGATAGTGTTAGTGTGCGGGGATCGCTGGGCGGCACGGACCCGGTGGGCCGAAGGGCCTGTTTCCGCGCTGTATCTCTATATAAAAAAAAGGCAGGTTGGATCGGCTGGGTCGCATTTCCTGATAGCGTTGGAAGCTGAGAAGTGACGATATTAAGGTGTATCAGATCATACAGGGCATGGATAAAGTATTTTTTCCCCATGGTGAGAAGATTCTAAAACTAGAGTCCTCGGGCTTAAGGTGAGAGGGGAAAGATTTAAGAAGAGGAACGTCTTTAGTCAGAGGGTGGTGAATCTGTGGGATTCATTGCCACAGACGGCTGTGGAGGCCACAAGTCAGTGGATATTTTTAAGGCAGAGATGGATTATAGACAATAGACAATAGGTGCAGGAGGAGGCCATTCGGCCCTTCGAGCCAGCACTGCCATTCAATGTGATCATGGCTGATCACTCTCAATCAGTACCCCGTTCCTGCCTTCTCCCCATACCCCCTAACTCCGCTATCCTTAAGAGCTCTATCCAGCTCTCTCTTGAATGCATTCAGAGAATTGGCCTCCACTGCCTTCTGAGCCAGATAATTCCACAGATTCACAACTCTCTGACTGAAAAAGTTTTTCCTCATCTCAGTTCTAAATGGCCTACCCCTTATTCTTAAACTGTGGCCCCTTGTTCTGGACTCCCCCAACATTGGGAACATGTTTCCTGCCTCTAACGTGTCCAACCCCTTAATAATCTTATACGTTTCGATAAGATCTCCTCTCATCCTTCTAAATTCCAGTGTATACAAGCCTAGTCACTCCAGTCTTTCTTGATCAGTGCGGGTGTCAGGGGTTATGGGGAGAAGGCACGAGAATGGGGTTAGGACGGAGAAATAGATCAGCCATGATCGAGTGGTGGAGTAGACTTGATGGGCCTGGGATGGCGGGACTTACATATGAGGAAAGACTGGATAGACTAGGCTTGTACTCGCTGGAATTTAGAAGACTGAGGGGGGATCTTATAGAAACATATAAAATTCTTAAGGGTTTGGAGAGGCTAGATGCGGGAAGATTGTTCCCGATGTTGGGGAAGTCCAGAACCAGGGGTCACAGCTTATGGATAAGGGGGAAGTCTTTTAGGACCGAGATGAGAAAACATTTCTTCACACAGAGAGTGGTGAATCTGTGGAATTCTCTGCCACAGAAGGTAGTTGAGGCCAGTTCATTGGCTATATTTAAGAGGGAGTTAGATGTGGCCCTTTTTGCTAAAGGGATCGGGGGTATGGAGAGAAGGCAGGTACGGGTTACTGAGCTGGACGATCAGCCATGATCATATTGAATGGCGGTGCAGGCTCGAAGGGCCGAATGGCCTACTCCTGCACCTATTTTCTATGTTTCTATGGCCTAATTCTGCTCCTATCACTCATGAACTTAAGAGGGACGTTGGGGGCAACATTTCCACTCAGAGGGTCGTCTGTACCTGGAAGGAGCTGCCAGAGCAAGCTCTAGAGGTGGATGCTATTCTGACTTTTAAAGGACATTTGGACAGATAGATGGATAGGAAGGTTGAGAGAGAAATGGCCCAGGTGCATGCCAACCCGGTCGGCATGGGCGAGATGGGCCGAAGGGCCTGTTTCTATGCTGCCCTTCCTCTCTTCCAGCTTTCTTTCCCCCTCCCTACAATGTCTGAAGAAGGGTCCCGACCCGACACATCACCCTGTCCATGTTCACCACAGATGCTGCCTGATCCACTGAGTTACTCCAGCACTTTGTGTCCTTTTCTGGTAACCAGCATCTGCGGTTCCTGAGTGTCCGCTAACTGAGAATGGTGACCGTTTCTCGCTGGCAGCCTGCCAGGTTGGTGGTATCAGTGGCGATGCTGTCTTCTGAAAGGCCCGGGGTATTGAGTTGGGGGCAGGCTCTCTGACCTCTGAAAGGCCCGGGGTATTGGGTTGAGGGCAGGCTCTCTGACCTCTGACTTTCACGGTCGTCTGATTGCTTTGTGTGTTGCAGAACCAGCAGGCACGCATCGCACTACTCTACCTGCCGCTGATGAAGGTGCTGCTTGAGAATGTGCAGCAGCTGCAGGTCAAGGACCCGACCTCCCACAGCATGACCTTCTCCAACGCAGTAAGTGTGGACCTCCTCTCCCCATGTACCCTTCCCACCTCCAGTACAGCTGCCACTTCAGACGGATGGGAGGGGATCTCATAGAAACATCTGTGTACTAAAACTCTTGTTTGTTTGTTCCTGAACTACAACCAAAGCGGTGCACGATAGTGTGACAGTTTTAGGCCCACCTTGCACACCGTCGTCCCTTTGGTGCTAATGGAAGAAGTTTCATTGAAATCGGTGTTATATTTTTTAAGTTATTCACATTTTAAAGTTTAAATCTATCTCCTAGGGAGGGAGGGGGGAGAGGGACGGTGAATAAGGGGGGGAGGGGACGGAGGAGGGGAGGGGAGGGAAGCGGGGGACGATGGAGTGAGGGGGGAGGGGAGGGGGAGAGGGTGCAGGAGAAATGTGGGCCCAACGGGTTCACTTGGTCTAGTACTGTATAACATTCTTAAAGGATTGGACAGGCGAGATGCTGGAAAAATGTCCCCGATGTTGGGGGAGTCCAGAACCAGGGGCCACAGTTTAAGAATAAAGGGGAGGCCATTTAGGACTGAGATGAGGAAAAACCTCTTCACCCAGAGAGTTGTGAATCTGTGGAATTCTCTGCCACAGAATGTAGTGGAGGCCAATTCACTGGATGTACTCAAGAGAGAGTTAGATAGAGCTCTTCGGGCTAACGGAATCAAGGGATATGGGGAAAAAGCAGGAACGGGGTACTGATTTTGGATGATCAGCCATGATCATATTGAATGGCGGTGCTGGCTCGAAGGGCCGAATGGCCTACTGATGCACCAATTTGTCTATGTTTCTCCCCCCTTCCCCCCCAGTCATCCTACTAGATACCACTGTTCACATCCCTGTATCCCTTTCGTTACAACCTCTTCCCCCGCCAACAATGAACCATTGTGGGCTCCACCCTTCTTTGGTCATCTGAGCCCGGTCCTCATCAGTTCTTATGCTTTCCCACCTCCAGTCCCGGGGCGCTGCACTGACAGAGAGCCTGAACAGGCAGGCTTGTGAATCATCTGCTGTAGAATGTCCACATGCTGGTGAATCGTGACCAACACGTTCACTACAAAGACGTACAGGTTTGTCGGGTGAAGATCGACACAAAAAGCTGGAGTGATTCAGCGGGTCAGACGGCATCTCTGGAGTTCCCAGAGGAATATGTTGACGTTTTGGGTCGAGACCCTCCTTCAGACTGTCTGACGAAGGGTCTCGACCTGAAACGTCATAAGTATTACGCCATTCGGCCCATCAATTCTACTCCGCCAGTCAATCATGGCTGATCTATCTCTCCCTCCTAACCCCACTCTCCTGCCTTCTCCCCATAACCCCTGGCACCCGTTGTTGTAAATTGTCCCTGTGTACATGTGTGTAAGTGTGTGTAGGATGGTGTTAGTGTACGGAGGGTGATCGTTAGTCAGCGTGGTCTCGGTGGGCCTAAGGGCCTGTACCTGCTCTGTATCTCTACACTGGGCGGTCACGGTGGCGCAGCGGTAGAATTGCTGCCTTACAGCGAATGCAGCGCCGGAGACCCGGGTTCCATCCTGACTATGGGCGCCGTCTGTATGGAGTTTGCACGTTCTCCCCGTGACCTGCGTGGGTTTTCTCCGAGATATTCGGTTTCCTCCCACACTCCAAAGGCGTGCAGGTTTGCAGGTTAATTGGCTTGGTGTAAATGTAAACATTGTCCCTAGTGTGTGTAGGATAGTGTTAGTGTGCGGGGATCGCTGGGCGGCACGGACCCGGTGGGCTGAAAGGGCCTGTTTCCGCGCTGTATCTCCAAACTAAACTAAGCTTCCATTTTTACAAAGCAGTGTGCTCGAGATGAGCTGCCCTTCAATACCCTGTCAACAGTCAACGGATCCACTGCCCGCCGATCGGCCATCTTCACCGACAAAGAGTTAACGTCCGCAGGTAAAACTTACAGTCACGCCACACGGATACTGGCCCTTCAGCCCCACTCATCCCTGCTGACCAAGGTGCACCAGCTATGCTAGCCCCCTCTACCAGCCTTTGATTAGTCAGGGCATCAAAGATTATGGGGGAAAGGCAGCAGAATGGGATTGAGAGGAAAAATTAGATCAGCCATGATTGAATGGCGGAATAGACTCGACGGGCTGAATGGCCTTATTCTGCTCCGATGACCTACGGTTTAATGATTGCAGCCACTCTGCCTCAAGGTTCGAACTACAAGTGTTGGCTGTTTGATGAGTCAGAGTCAGATAGCACAAAAACAGGCCCTTCTGCCCATCTTGCCCATGCTGACCAAGATGCCCCCTCTAAGCTAGTCCCACTTGCCTGCGTTTGCCTCACATCCCTCTGAGCCACAGTGCAGAATGCAGCCTCAGTCTGCAGTATCAACATTTAGCCATCGGGATAGAGATTCTATGTTGTTGTCCATGTTCCCCATGTTGGGGGAGTCCAGAACCAGGTTTAAGAATAAGGGGTAGGCCATTTAGGACAGAGATGAGGAAAAACGTCTTCACCCAGAGAGTTGTGAATCTGTGGAATTCTCTGCCACAGAGGGCAGTGGAGGCCAATTCACTGGATGTTTTCAAGAGAGTGTTAGATTTATCACTTTGGGCTAGCGGAATCAAGGGGTATGGGGAGAAAGCAGGAACAATCACAATCACAATCATACTTTATTTGCCAAGTATGTTTTGCAACATACGAGGAACTTCATTTGCCATACGGTCATAACAAAAAGCAACCGGACACACACATTACATTTTAACGAACATCCCCCACAGTGACTCCTCCACATTCCTCACTGTGATAGAAGGTAAAAACCAGTTCAATCTCTCCCCTTCCTTGTCCTCCAGCAGTCGGGGGCCTCTGACCTTCCGTTGACAGGATGATCCTGACTCCCTTAGCCCGGCGGCGAGCCTTCCTCGTCGGGGCGATCAAGCTCCTGCATCGGGGTACTGACAGTGGATGATCAGCCATGATCACATTGGATGGCGGTGCTGGCTCAAAGGGCCAAATGGCCTCCTCCTGCACCTATTGTCTCTGTGTCTGGGGTCAGGGTTATCTAGGAAGCAGGGAGTGGTTGTACGGAGGTTTTATAGTCCATATTAACGTTGATATTCTGCCGTGTCTCGGGCACTGAATTTGTCGTTGTGATTCTGTCGTCAGGTTACGTTACCTCGCTGGGCTTGCTGTTGAAACGTGATGATTCCCGCGGCTCGCTGAGCACGGAGATCGGCGCGGGCACGCCGGAGAGAGCCGAGGATCGCCACGACGCCATGGACTTTGTAAAATAAACTCCTTCAACTTGACTTGGGGGCATTTAAAAACAAATCTAGTCTTCATACCATTGAGTTGTAAAAGAGGGATACTTTCCCAATCATTGGCAAGCTACCTAGTGTGGAGCATCAGTAGATGCCCGCCACAGCACTAGTCTGTGCCAAGCTACCTAGTGTGGAGCATCAGTAGATGCCCACTACAGCACTAGTCTGTGCCAAGCTACCTAGTGTGGAGCATCAGTAGATGCCCGCCACAGCACTAGTCTGTGCCAAGCTACCTAGTGTGGATCATCAGTAGATGCCTACTACAGCACTAGTCTGTGCCAAGCTACCTAGTCTGGAGCATCAGTAGATGCCCACTACAGCACTAGTCTGTGCCAAGCTACCTAGTGTGGAGCATCAGTAGATGCCCACTACAGCACTAGTCTGTGCCAAGCTACCTAGTGTGGAGCATCAGTAGATGCCCGCTACAGCACTAGTCTGTGCCAAGCTACCTAGTGTGGAGCATCAGTAGATGCCCACTACAGCACTAGTCTGTGCCAAGCTACCTAGTCTGGAGCATCAGTAGATGCCCGCTACAGCACTAGAACGTAAACACTAACAGATGTCACATAATAATGATACAACACATCTCTGACCCACTAATTATACCCGTCCCATGTGTCTGGAACACCAGGAACTGCTGGAAACGTAAATAAAACAAATATTCAATATAAATGAAATATGCTTCCGCTTGACACCAAGACCATTCATCAGTGATTGGAGCAGAATTAGGCCATTCAGCCCATGAGGTATACCCCACCATTCAATCATGGCTGATCTATATCTCCCTCCTAACCCCATTCTCCTGCCTTCTCCCCGTCACCCCTGACACTAATCAAGAATCCATCTATCTCTCGCTCCAGAACCAGGGGCCACACAGTCTTAGAATAAAGGGGCGGCCATTTAAAACTGAGGTGAGAAGGAACCTTTTCACCCAGAGAGTTGTGAATTTGTGGAATTCTCTGCCACAGAGGGCAGTGGAGGCCAATTCACTGGATGAATTTAAAAGAGAGTTAGATAGAGCTCTAGGGGCTAGTGGGATCAAGGGATATGGGGAGAAGGCAGGCACGGGTTACTGATTGTGGATGATCAGCCATGATCACAATGAATGGCGGTGCTGGCTTGAAGGGCCGAATGGCCTCTTCCTGCACCTATTGTCTATTGCCATTTTGTCCGTATGAGTGCAGGGGCCGGGCAATCAGTCGCTGGGGAATGGGTGCTGGACTCCTACAGTCTTTGTCCTGACTGGAGAGCACTTAACAAAACAGCTTTTCACTCCGCCTCAGTACACGTCTCAATAATAAACTCAACTCAACTAAAGTAGACTAGTGGCGGCACGGTGGCGCAGCGGTAGAGTTGCTGCCTCATGACGCCAGAGACCCGGGTTCCATCCCGACTATGGGCGCTGTCTGTGCGGAGCTTGCACGTTCTCCCCGTGACCTGCGTGGGTTTTGTCCGAGATCTTCGGTTTCCTCCCACACTCCAAAGACGTGCAGGTTTGTAGGTTAATTGGCTTGGTATAATTGTACATTGTCCCTAGTGGGTGTAGGATAGTGTTAGTGTGCGGGGATCGCTGGTTGGCACGGGCTCGTTGGGTCCAAGGGCCTGGCTCCGCGTTGTATTTGTAAACAAAACTATAAATGTAATTCTCCGGCACTTATCTGTTGACTACGTGTCTTGCAGACTCGACAGAGGAGAGGATCCTCAGGGACCTGTGCATCACCTTTGTGCAAGTTCAGTCAACAGGAAATCAGAAGTCTCCTCATGTGCTTCCTTCACATCATTAAAACAATGTCAGAAGGTAGGTGTGCCCTTCTGAGGAGGTCCCAGCCGCGTGCCGCGGTGTAAGAGCCACTCGCAAGTAGACGGTGTCTTGTGTTGTGATCTTGACACAGGACGCACAGTTACGGGAACACTTTCACTGGTTGCAATGGGAAGACCAACGAATGGCAGTGAGTGGAATTGCACTGAGCACAGTTCAGTGATGGAGGCGGCAGTTCTGATGGGGAGAGGGATGCTGTTCCACAGTCTAGGAGCTGCAACCGCAAAAGCGCGGTCACCCCTGAGCTTAAGCCTAGACCGCGGGATAGTGAGTAGCCCCAAGTCGGCAGTGGAATAATCACCCAGCGCATTCAGCAATGTTGAGCTTGAGTTTAGTTTATTGCCACGTATACCGAGGTACAGTGAAAAGCTTTTGTTGTGTGCTAACCACTCAGCGCAAACACAACACGTGATTATTGTTTATCTGCCGGCTGGTTAGCATGCAACTAAAGCTATTGTTACGATTTAGGTTTATTATTCTCACATGTACAGTGAAAGGTTTTGTTCTGCATGCTTTACACACTGATCAGGCATGTTATCTATCTATCTATTTAGAAGGATGAGAGGGGATCTTATCGAAACATATAAGATTATTAAGGGGTTGGACACGTTAGAGGCAGGAAACATGTTCCCAATGTTGGGGGAGTCCAGAACAGGGGGCCACAGTTTCAGAATAAGGGGTAGGCCATTTAGAACGGAGATGAGGAAAAAAAAAATTCAGTCAGAGAGTTGTGAATCTGTGGAATTCTCTGCCGCAAAAGGCAGTGGAGGCCAATTCTCTGAATGCATTCAAAAGAGAGCTAGATAGAGCTCTTAAGGATAGCAGAGTCAGGGGGTATGGGGAGAAGGCAGGAACGGGGTACTGATTGAGAATGATCAGCCATGATCACATTGAATGGCGGTGCTGGCTCGAAGGGCCGAATGGCCTCCTCCTGCATCTATCTATCTATCTGTGTATGTGTGTTTGACCACAGCATAACGTTTATGCTTCGCACAGCCAAGACCGTACACCGTAGCGCCACAGTGTTTGCACCACCTTACGCACCATTATCCTGGGCACAATATGTAACAACTCTCATTCAAATTGAACCTACATTTATAAAGCTAGAGAGATTTTAAAGTTTAAAAATTCACTTTCTCACCCATTTCCTGAAACTCCTCAGCGTGTGATGTCACAAAGCTCCACGTTCCACTTCATTTGTTCCTCACTCGCCAAAACAAGATGGCCACCGGCAGCTCCGCCGCCCGCCCGCGCTCTGTCATTCCCCCTCCCCTTGCCTGGCCCCGGCCTCGGCCTCTCCCCCGGCCTCAGTCCTTCTCTCCTCCTCTCCCCTCGCCCAGCCTCAGTCGTTTCCTTGCCTGTCTCCCCTCTCCCCTTCCCTGTCCCCCCTCTACAAGGAACAGGCGCAACGGGTCCACTTGGTCTAGTCTATGACTAATATCTTGTATATTTGTGGATATATTTGGTTTGTGGATATATTTGTTCCCGAAATGCAGCCAAAACGGTCCACGGTAGCGCAACAATTTTAGGCCCACCCTACTCACCATTAGGCCCATTAGGCCCACCCTACTCACCATTAGGCCCACTTGTTCCACCCTACTCACCATTAGGCCCATTAGGCCCACCCTACTCACCATTAGGCCCACTTGTTCCACCCTACTCACCATTAGGCCCACTTGTCCCACCCTACTCACCATTAGGCCCACTTGTTCCACCCTACTCACCATTAGGCCCACTTGTCCCACCCTACTCACCATTAGGCCCACCCTACTCACCATTAGGCCCACCCTACTCACCATTAGGCCCACTTGTCCCACCCTACTCACCATTAGGCCCACCCTACTCACCATTAGGCCCACTTGTTCCACCCTACTCACCATTAAGCCCACTTGTCCCACCCTACTCACCATTAGGCCCCCTTGTCCCACCCTACCCACCATTAGGCCCACTTGTTCCACCCTACTCACCATTAGGCTCCCTTGTCCCACCCTACCCACCATTAGGCCCACTTGTTCCACCCTACTCACCATTAGGCCCACTTGTCCCACCCTACTGACCATTAGGCCCACTTGTCCCACCCTACTCACCATTCCGCTGCGGTCTCAATTGACCAAGTTTTAAAAGCAATTAACAATAAACTTTGATAAATGCGCTCCCCCCCCCGGTCAAACAAGATGGCCGTCATGGTCTGGCTGCCGCTGCAGGAGAGGTTTCCACCCAACGGGTCCACGGCTCGCTCTGGCCGCACAGGGCCGGGGTGAGTGGCTCCCTCTCCCCTTCCCTCTCCCCCCTCGCCCGCCCACGGCCCCGGGGGAAGACCCCCGGCTGGCAACGGGTCCACGGGTGGTGAGTTGGGGAGGGTTGCAGGGCCTGCAGGAGAGGCTTGGGCCAAACTGGGCCACACCCGTCCAGTACACAGATATTATCAGATCAAACCAAAGTGCAGACTGAGTGAACACTAACTACTGCTGATTAATAACTCAACCAACACTGGCAGAGGGACGTTTAAAGAACATGAGTGTGACCATCAGAGCAGTAACCAGGTACATGCATTCTGTTGTAAATACAACTAAATAAGGCAGCTTTTGCAATCTACAACACTTGAACTTCACCGCATAACCAAAGCCAACAGAAGTGTGGATGCTGGGAATCAGACCGAGACCGAGTCCGGGCCTACACTGTCAGGGCCTACACTGTCAGGGCCTACACTGTCAGGGCCTACACTGTCAGGGCCTACACTGTCAGGGCCTACACTGTCAGGGCCTACACTGTCAGGGCCTACACGGTCAGGGCCTACACGGTCAGGGCCTACACTGTCAGGGCCTACACTGTCAGGGCCTACACTGTCAGGGACTGTTCAGCAGGTCAGGCTGCACCTGTAGGAAAAGTTTTAGTTTAGACACAGAGCATGGAAACAGGCCGTTCTGCCCACAGAGTCCACGCCGAACACCCCTGCACACTCGTTCTATGTAACCGCACTTTCTCATCCACTCCCGACACACCTCTGAGCCTACACTGTCCGGGCCCGCGGTGTCCGGGCCCGCACTGTCCAGGCCTACACTGTCAGGGCCTAATACAGGATAAGGGCGGTCCCGTACGGGACAAACCAATTTAGCCCAATATTTAGCTAATACGGGACAGCTGGCGACCCTACCTCCATACCTGTTTTATCCATGTACCTGTCCCTCTTGTGATCTTTCCCCTGTCACCTGACACCTCAGTCCTCTGGTTCTCGATTCCCCTCCCTTGGGCGTTCAACTCCCCTGTGTCAGATCACCCCTCTCACTCTAAGGAATAAAGTCGCAGCCTGCTCAACCTCTCGGCCTTCAATTCCTGACAACATCCTCGTGAATCTTCTTTGTGTTCCTTCCACTTAACGGCATCCTTCCTGCAGCGGGGTGGCCAAGGTGAAACACCATACTAGTTCCACATCAGGCCCTGCCAACATCTTGTGCAACTGTATTTTAACAGTTTAATTGTCACATGTGCTGCCCCATTAACACGACAGCACACACAAACCTGAATTAGTCAACATCATAATCAGTTAATAATCTGTAACATTAGGCAAAACAACACCCCATATCAGTTCAAAGCAAAGTCCGTAGAGCAACTAAAGACACAGTCCGCAGGGTGGTGTGGGTCAGTGAGAGTGTGGCCAGGGGGGTGTGGGTCAGTGAGAGTGTGGCCATGGTGGTGTGGGTCAGTGAGAGTGTGGCCAGGGTGGTGTGGGTCAGTGAGAGTGTGGCCAGGGTGGTGTGGGTCAGTGAGAGTGTGGCCAGGGGGGTGTGGGTCAGTGAGAGTGTGCGGGGGGTGTGGGTCAGTGAGAGTGTGGGGGGGGTGTGGGTCAGTGAGAGTGTGGCCAGGGGGGTGTGGGTCAGTGAGAGTGTGGCCAGGGGGGTGTGGGTCAGTGAGAGTGTGGGGGGGTGTGGGTCAGTGAGAGTGTGGGGGGGGTGTGGGTCAGTGAGAGTGTGGCCAGGGGGGTGTGGGTCAGTGAGAGTGTGGGGGGGGTGTGGGTCAGTGAGAGTGTGGGGGGGGTGTGGGTCAGTGAGAGTGTGGCCAGGGGGGTGTGGGTCAGTGAGAGTGTGGGGGGGGTGTGGGTCAGTGAGAGTGTGGGGGGGGTGTGGGTCAGTGAGAGTGTGGGGGGGGTGTGGGTCAGTGAGAGTGTGGGGGGGGTGTGGGTCACAGAGTGTGGGGGGGAGTATGGGGGGTGGTGTGAGTGTGTGGGCGGGAGTATGGGGGGGTGGTGTGCGTGGGGTTCAGGGTGGTGTGGGTGGGGATTGTGGCGTTGGTCATTGGTTCAGGGTGGTGTGAGTGTGGGGGGTGTGGATGGGTGTGCGGATGTGGGGGAGTGGTGTGAGTGTGGGGGGTGGTGTGTGTGTAGGGGGTGGGGTGGTGTGTGTGTGGGGGTGGTGTGTGTGTGGGGGGGTGTGTGGGTGTGTAGGGGGGGGTGGTGTGTGTGTGTGGGGGTGGTGTGTGTGTGGGGGGGTGTGTGGGTGTTGGGGGGAGGGGGTTGTGGGTGTGGTCAGGGTGGTGTGGGTGTGTCAGTCTGAAGAAGGGTCTTGACCCGAAACATCACCCATTCCTTCTCTCCAGAGATGCTGCCTGACCTGCTGAGTTACTCCGGCACTCTGTGAAACGTCACCTATCCATGTTCTCCACAGATGCTGCCTGACCCACTGAGTTACTCCAGCACTCTGTGAAACGTCACCTATCCATGTTCCCCACAGATGCTGCCTGACCCACTGAGTTACTCCAGCACTCTGTGCTTGTCTCATTTATTGATGCAAGAGTGTTCCAAGATGGTGTCATTTTATTTTCAGACGCACTCCTGGCTTATTGGAACAAGATGCCCCCTCAAGAACTAATGGATTATCTCTCAGTTTTGGAGTAAGTACAATTCTGGGGATCTTTGAGGGAGGGAGGAAGGGTGTGTAAATATTTAGGGAAAAAAATGATGGTGGTTTAAATCGAAGGTAGATACAAAATGCTGGAGTAATTCAGCCCCCTGACCCACTGAGTTACTCCACTGTTTTGTGTCAACCTTGTGTAAATATCTTGTTTAGTTTAGAGATACAGCATGGAAACAGGCCCTTCAGCCCAACAAGTCCACACCGAGTCCACACCGAGCAGTGATGGCCCGTACACGAGGTCTATCCGACACACTGGGGTCAACTCACAGAAGCCAATCAACCTGTAAACCTGCACGTCTTTGGAGAGTGGGGAAGTAACCGGAGCTCCCTGAGTAAACCCACGCGGTCACGGGGAGAACGTACAAACTCCGTACAGACGGCACCCGTGGTCAGGACTCAACACGGGTCTTGGGCGCTGTGAGCCACGCAGCCCTCTTACTCTAATTTCAGTCGCTTGTGGGGAAGGTGTTCCCCTCTGGTCCAGGTACCAGGGCTCAGGCATTGATCCCACCTGTACTGCCTCCACCTTCAATGGGTGCTATGGAACTGAGTGGGTCACCCTGGGGTGCTGTGGTCTCCTTCCACTTGTCAGGGTGGGCTCGGGGGAGTGGGTCACTGGGAAAGATACTGGAGGACAGAGAACATTAGGGGAAAGAGAGGGGTAGGTTGGAATTTGAGAGTCTCAAACTAGAGCGCAGAGGTGGAGAGAGGGCGTGAGAGGGGAAAGGTTTAAAGGAAGCCCAAAGGACAACGTTTCCACAGAGGGTGGTGGGTCTACAACACAAGCTACCGGAGTAGTGGTGCCAACTTCCTCAGTCCCAAATAAGGGACAAAAGGTGACGTCACCGCCCCGCGCCCCACGTGACCTCACCCAGCCAGCGGCCATGTACTCCCGCTCCACCAATGGCGGCCGCCCGGGCTGGGAGGTGGGTTGCTAGGCAACCTCCATGTGGGGTGCCCGGGCCTACAGTGTCCCAGCCCACACTGTCCGAACCTACACTATCCGGGCCCACACTGTCAGGGCCCACACTGCCCGGGCCCACACTGCCCGGGCCCACACTGTCCCAGCCCACACTGTCCGAACCCACACTGTCCGAACCCACACTGTCCGGGCCCACACTGTCCGGGCCCACACTGCCCGGGCCCACACTGTCCCAGCCCACACTGTCCGAACCCACACTGTCCGAACCCACACTGTCCGGGCCCACACTGTCCGGGCCCACACTGTCCGGGCCCACACTGTCCGAACCCACACTGTCCGGGCCCACACTGTCCGGGCCCACACTGCCCGGGCCCACAGTGTCCGGGCCCACACTGCCCGGGCCCACACTGCCCGGGCCCACACTGTCCGGGCCCACACTGTCTGGGCCCACACTGTCCGGGCCCACACTGCCCGGGCCCACACTGTCCCAGCCCACACTGTCCGAACCCACACTGTCCGAACCCACACTGTCCGGGCCCACACTGTCCGGGCCCACACTGTCCGGGCCCACACTGCCCGGGCCCACAGTGTCCGGGCCCACACTGCCCGGGCCCACACTGCCCGGGCCCACACTGCCCGGGCCCACACTGTCCGGGCCCACACTGTCCGGGCCCACACTGTCTGGGCCCACACTGTCCGGGCCCACACTGCCCGGGCCCACACTGTCCCAGCCCACACTGTCCGAACCCACACTGTCCGAACCCACACTGTCCGGGCCCACACTGTCCGGGCCCACACTGTCCGGGCCCACACTGCCCGGGCCCACAGTGTCCGGGCCCACACTGCCCGGGCCCACACTGCCCGGGCCCACACTGCCCGGGCCCACACTGTCCGGGCCCACACTGTCCGGGCCCACACTGTCCGGGCCCACACTGTCCGGGCCCACACTGTCCGGGCCCACACTGTCCGGGCCCACACTGCCCGGGCCCACACTGCCCGGGCCCACACTGCCCGGGCCCACACTGCCCGGGCCCACACTGCCCGGGCCCACACTGTCCGGGCCCACACTGTCCGGGCCCACACTGTCCGGGCCCACACTGTCCGTGCCCACACTGTCCGGGCCCACACTGTCCGGGCCCACACTGTCCGGGCCCACACTGCCCGGGCCCACACTGCCCGGGCCCACACTGCCCGGGCCCACACTGCCCGGGCCCACACTGCCCGGGCCCACACTGTCCGGGCCCACACTGCCCGGGCCCACACTGCCCGGGCCCACACTGCCCGGGCCCACACTGTCCGGGCCCACACTGCCCGGGCCCACACTGCCCGGGCCCACACTGCCCGAACCCACACTGTCCGGGCCCACACTGTCCGGGCCCACACTGCCCGGGCCCACACTGCCCGGGCCCACACTGCCCGGGCCCACACTGTCCGGGCCCACACTGTCCGGGCCCACACTGTCCGGGCCCACACTGCCCGGGCCCACACTGCCCGGGCCCACACTGCCCGGGCCCACACTGTCCGGGCCCACACTGCCCGGGCCCACAAAAATGTGAGAGATAATGTGAACATAAACCAACCATTGACTGTTCTGCTCTTACAGGGTCTGCCTTTACCAGTTCCGATACCTGGGATGGAGATGCATCGCAAGGTACTGGCTGACCGGGTCAACGCGTGGGGCAGGGGGGGGGAGAGAGGGGGTGGGGGGGAGAGGGAGGGGGTGGGGGGGAGAGGGAGGGGGTGGGGGGGAGGGGGTGGGGAGGAAAGGGAGGGGGTGGGGGGGGAGGGGGTGGGGGGGGGGGAGAGGGTGGGGGGGAGAGGGAGGGGGGAGGCGGGGGTGGTGGGGAAAAGAGGGGGAGGGTGGGGGGAGAAGGGGGGGTGGGGGGAGGAGAGGGGATGGGAGGGAGAAGGGGGGTGGGGGAGAGAAGAGAGGGGAGTGGGAGGGAGAAGAGGGGGGGGTTGGGAGAGAAGAGGGGGGAGTGGGAGGGAGAAGAGGGGGGGCTGGGAGAGAAGAGGGGGGAGTGGGAGGGAGAAGAGAGAGAGTAAGGGGGCAGTTCCTGTGCTTGAACAATTTAGAAAGGTGGTCCCTCAAACTGCGGAGCATCCTGGACAATACAGCCCACCCCCTCCATGACCCACTGGCCAACCTGAGGAGCACCTTCAGCAACAGACTGGTCCCACAGAACGCCACAGGAGATCCTTCTTCCCTGTGGCTATCAAACCGTACAACTCCCCCTTCTGTCGTGGGGTAGACTGAGACTGAGACTGAGACTGAGACTGAGACTGAGACTGAGACTGACCCCCCTCCCCCCCCCCCCCCCCCCCCCCCCCCCCCCCCACCCCCAATCTTTGCACATCCCCAATCCTTTCCACCTGTCACTTGATTCCATGTTTCATGTATCGTGTGTCTTTATGACTGTTGGCAGATCATCCCAGTTTCCTTCCTGGGATCAATGAAGTTCTGTCGCTTTGTGTTCGCGTCCAACATCAGCTGCTGCATCTTGAGGGTGTTGTGCTTTGTTCAGTGGGAGGGGGTGTAAAGTCTGCTGTGTTTGAAGGGTCCAGGAGAGCCAGGGGTCCTTCTCTGTGGCTGACAGGAAGAGCCAGACCATGCCATCTCTCCGTAGCCGCCCAGCGTCCGTGCACGCGAGGCTCCAGCACATCGGGCATATGGACAGCTCCTTCACCCTCAACCACAGTACGTACAAACACCCCCCCACCCCACCCCCACCTCCACCCCCTCACCCCCACCCCCCCTCCGCCACCTCACCCCCCGCCCCCTCATTCCCACCCCCTCACCCCCGCCCCCTCATTCCCACCCCCTCACCCCCGCCCCCTCATTCCCACCCCCTCACCCCCACCCCCCCTCCGCCACCTCACCCCCACCTCCACCCCCCTCACCCCCACCCCCCCTCCGCCACCTCACCCCCGCCCCCTCATTCCCACCCCCTCACCCCCACCCCCCCTCCGCCACCTCAACCCCGCCCCCCTCATTCCCACCCCCTCACCCCCACCCCCCCTCCGCCCCCTCACCCCCACCTCCGCCCCCTCAACAAAGCTTGTGTTGCGTGCTAACCAGTCAGCGGAAAGACAACACATGATTACAATCAGCCATTTACAGTGTACAGACAGATACATGATAAGGGAATAACGTTCAGTGCGAGGTAAAGCCAGCAAAGTCCGATCACAGATAGTCCGAGGTTCACCGATGAGGTAGATGGTAGTTCAGCACTGCTCTGATTGCCTGAGTAGAGCTGGGAAGAAATTGTCCCTGAATCCAGGTAGAGTGTATGTGGAGAGGGAGTCCCAGGACAGAGGCCGTAACCTCAGAATCAAAGAACATATCTTGAGAAAGGAGATGTGAAGTCATTTCTTTGTCGATGTAGTCCACAGTCCATCGCACGGACTGGACTCCTGACCATTGGCATCTCACGCTGCCCTAAGTAGAGCCACAAACATCATCAAGGACCACACACTCCCCCCTTCACTCCTCTCTCATCGGGCAGGCAGTGCAGAAGCTTGAATGCGCGCACCACCAGACTCGGGGACAGCTTCTTCCCGGCCGTTATCAGACGATTGAACAGTCCTGCGGTGAGCTGAGAGTCTAGTTCCCATCTCCCAACCTCCCACATTGCAGATACTGCACTTCTCTCTGTAACTGCAGCGCTGTAACACTGTATTCATCCCACTGGTTCTTTGCTCTACCTGTTATACTTGTGTATAGTATGCTTTCAATGGATAACAACCAAAGCCTCAGTGCACGGTGGGGCAGCGGGTAGAGCTGCTGCCTTACAGCGCCAGAGAACCCGGGTTCCATCCCGACCACGGGTGTTGTGTGTATGGAGTTTGTACGTTCTCCCCGTGAACTGTGTGGGTTTTCTCCGGGGGCTCCGGTTTCCTTCTACACTTGAAAGACATACAGGTTTGTAGGCTAATTAGCTTGGTGTAAATGTAAATTGTCCCTAGTGTGTGTAGGATGGTGTTAGTGTGTGGGGATCGCTGGTCGGCGTGGACTCGGTGGGCCGAAGGGCCTGTTTCCACGCTGAATCTCTAAGCTAAACTTACAGATTTCTAAGTAAATTAGCTTTGGTAAAATTGTCCCTAGTGTTAGTGTGTGGGTGACCGCTGGCCGGAGCGGACTCGATGGGCCGAAGGGCCTGTTTCCACGCTGAATCTCTAAGCTAAATTAAAGTAAAGCTGACAATACTAAGCCTATGCCAGTGTGAGGTGGTCCGTGCCTGCTCTGCCCTGAGGTGTCTGTGATCTCTCTCGTTGGTCTGGTTACTGCAGGTGCTGGGATCAGTGAGGTGGAGGTCAGTCACCAGGCGCTGGTGGAGGGGAATCTGGCTGCCGAGGTGTGTCTCACCGTGCTCGACTCTATCTCCTGCTTCATCCACAACTTCAAGGTCAGTGCTGCCCTTCCTGCTCTACGCTTCACGCCGACGCTCGCCATCGAGCTGCCGTGCGCGGGCGATGCTCTGAGCCCGTGGCGGGGGGGACACGAGAGGACCGTAGAGTCGCCAACTTCCCCGCTCCCAAATACGGGACAAGGTGACGTCACCGCCTGGCCCGGGCGGCCGCCATTGGTGGAGCGGGAGCACGTGGGCGCTGGCTGGGTGAGGTCACGTGGGGCGCGGGGCGGTGACGTCACCCTTTGTCCCGTATTTGGGAGCGGGGAAGTTGGCAACCCCTACTAATACGGGACAAGGGCGGTCCCGTACGGGACAAACCAACTTAGCCCCCAAAATACGGGATGTCCCGGATGATACGGGACAGTTGGCGACTCTAGGGGGTGGGAGGGAACACCCTGGGGATGTCCGGGGGGGGGGGGGGGGTGAGGAGTGAGAGCAGAGGTGAGGGGCATGGGTACAATGCCTTTAAGACCTCTGTCCGCAGTCAAAGAGGGAGGGGGAAGAATCACAATGTTGAAGCTGTGATTGTTTCACTCTCCACGGGCGCTGCCTGACCAGGTGAGGCTGCCCACATTTTCTGTTTGTGTTCATCACTATCCACAGGATATCTTTACTGCTTGATTTTAAGTTTCGAAGGATGAGGGGGGACCTCATTGAAAGTTAACGAACAGTGAGCGGCCTGGATGGAGTGGATGTGGAGAGGATGTTTCCACTAGTGAGATCGTCTGGGACCAGAGGTCACAGCCTCAGAATAAAAGGACTTGCCTTTAGGGAGGAGATGAGAGATTTCTTCAGTCAGAGTGTGGTGAATCTGTGGGATTCATTGCCACAGACGGCTGTGGAGCCCACCAATGATATTTTTAAGGCGGAGATTGATAGCTTCTTGATCAGTGTGGGTGTCAGGGGTTATGGGGAGAAGGCAGGAGAATGGATTTGGGAGGGAGAGATAGATCAGCCGTGATTGAATGGCGTAATAGACTCGATGGGCTGAATGGCCTAATTCTGCTGCTATCACTTATGAACCTATCCCAATGTCGGGGGAGTCCAGAACCAAGGGTCACAGTTTAAGTTTAAGGGGGAGGCCGTTTTTGTGACTGAGATGAGGAAAAAACATTTTACCCAGAGAGTTGTGAATCTGTGGAATTCTCTGCCACAGAAGGCAGTGGAGGCCAATTCACTGGATGTTTTCTGGAGAGAGTTAGATTTAGTTCTTAGGGCTAACGGAATCAAGGGATATGGGGAAAAAACAGGTACTGATTGAGAATGATCTACCATGATCATATTGAATGGCAGTGCTGGCTCGAAGGGCCGAATGGCCTCCTCCAGCACCTATTTTCCTACGTTTTCTTCTCTATGCTTCCGCAGTGCTGTGCTGTGGAGTGGTGTGCTGTGCTGTGGAGTGCTGTGGTGTGCTGTGGAGTGGTGTTCTGTGGTGTGCTGTGGTGTGCTGTGCTGTGGAGTGGAGTGGTGTGCTGTGGTGTGCTGTGGAGCTCTGTGCTGTGGAGTGCCGTGCCGTGCTGTGCCGTGCTGTGGTGTGGCATGTGGAGGCGTGCCGTGGCGTGGCGTGTGGAGGCGTGCCGTGGCGTGGCGTGTGGAGGCGTGCCGTGGCGTGGAGGCGTGGCGTGTGGAGGCGTGGCGTGTGGAGGCGTGCCGTGGCGTGGTGTGTGGAGGCGTGCCGTGGTGTGGAGGCGTGGCGTGGCGTGTGGAGGCGTGCCGTGGCTTGGCGTGTGTAGGCGTGGCGTGGCATGGCATGTGGAGGCGTGCCGTGGTGTCGTGGCGTGGCGTGTGGAGGCGTGCCGTGGCGTGGTGTGTGGAGGCGTGCCGTGGCTTGGCGTGTGGAGGTGTGGCGTGGCGTGTGGAGGCGTGCCGTGCCGTGGCATGGTGTGTGGAGGCGTGGTGGCGTGTGGAGGTGTGGCGTGGTGTGTGGAGGCGTGCCGTGGCGTGGTGTGGAGGCATGCCGTGGCGTGGTGTGGAGGCGTGGCGTGGCGTGTGGAGGTGTGCCGTGGCGTGGTGTGTGGAGGCGTGCCGTGTCGTGGTGTGTGGAGGCGTGGCGTGTGGTGGCGTGGCGTGTGGAGGCGTGGCGTGGCGTGTGGAGGCATGCCGTGGTGTGCCGTGCTGTGGTGTGCCGTGTTATGGCGTGCCTTACCGTGTTGTGTTGTGCCGTGCAGTGCTGTGCCATGTTGTGGCGTGCCTTACCGTGCCGTGTTGTGCCGTGCAATGCCGTGCAGTGTTGTGCTGTGGTGTGCCGTGGCGTGCTGTGGTGTGCCGTGCCGTGGCGTGTGGAGGCGTGCCTTACCGTGTTGTGCCGTGGCATGCTGTTGTGTGGTTTGCCGTGCCGTGCGCTCTGTGCCGTGTGGAGGCGTGCCGTGGTGTGCCGTGGCGTGCTGTGGTGTGCCGTGGCGTGCCGTGTTGTGGCGTGCCTTACCGTGTTGTGCCGTGCAATGCCGTGCAGTGTTGTGCTGTGCCGTGGCGTGCTGTGGTGTGCCATGGCGTGGCGTGTGGAGGCGTGCCTTACCGTGTTGTGCCGTGGCGTGCTTTTGTGTGGTTTGCCGTGCTGAGCGCTCTGTGCCGTGTGGAGGGGTGGCTGAGTCCCAACGCTGGTTGCCCCGTGACCTGAGGGTCAGGGTTCCAGGTTGTGGGTCTGTGTATGGTTGTCCTGTCACTGATCGGCCTATGGTGAATGTTCTCCTCCTGCAGACCCAACTGATGCAGGATGACGGCCACAACCCACTGATGAGGAAAGTCTTTGACATCCTGCTGCAGCTCACCAGTGGCCAGTCAGAAACAGCCATGAAGCACAGCTTCGCCTCTCTGCGGGCTTTCATCAGCAAGGTAGCTGCTGGATCTGACAACCTCATCTATTGTATCCGCTGCTCCAGATGTCAACTTGTCCACATCGGCGAGACCAAACGCAGGCTCGGCGATCACGTCGCTCAACACCTTCGCTCAGTCCACCTTAACCAACCTGATCTCCCGGTGGCTGAGCACTTCAACTCCCCCTCCCACTCCCAGTCTGACCTTTCTGTCATGGGCCTCCTCCAGTGCCATAGTGAGGCCCACCGGAAATTGGACGAACAGCACCTCATATTTCGCTTGGGCAGTTTGCAGCCCAGTGGTATGAACATTGACTTCTCCAACTTTAGATGGTTCCTCTGTCCCTCTCTTCCCCTCCCCCTTCCCAGTTCGCCCTCTATCTTCCTGTCTCCACCTATATCCTTCCTTTGTCCCGCCCCCCTGACATCAGTCTGAAGAAGGGTCTCGACCCGAAACGTCACCCATTCCCTCTCTCCTTGATGCTGCCCGACCTGCTGAGATACTCCAGCATGTTGTGCCTGCTGGATCAGCCCCAATCCATTCCCTGGATGATAAATGTCTACAACCTTCTTTGAAGGCAGAGATCAGCCATGATTGAAAGGCGGGGTATACTCGATGGGCCGAATGGCCTAATTCTACTCCTATAAACTTGTGAACTCGTGGACGTGAACACTTGTCCAGTGTGGGTAGGTTTGTGGCAGCACTCCAGATGTGGAGCAAAGTTGGGGTGGCATCTGGAGACACTTTGTGAACTGATGCTGACTGCATCAGCTCTCCCTCTTTAAACACTCGGGCTTCACTGGGAAATGTATACACTATTCCAGAGTCAAGTGTTTATTTGTCATGTGTATTTACGAGGAGCAATGAAACACTTCCCAAACAGTGAGCGGCCTGGATAGAGTGGATGTGGAGAGGATGTTTCCACTAGTGGAAGAGTCTGGGACCAGAGGGCACAGCCTCAGAATTAAAGGACGTTCCTTTAGAAAGGTTGATGAGGAGGAATATCTTTAGTCAGAGGGCGGTGAATCTGTGGGATTCATTGCCACAGAGGGCTGTGGAGGCCAAGTCAGTGGAGATTTTTAAGGCAGAGATAGATGATTTTTGATTAATACAGGTGTCGGGGGTTATGGGGAGAAGGCAGGATACTGGGGTTAGGAGGGAGAGATAGGTCAGCCATGATTGAATGGCGGAATAGACTTGATGGGCCGAATGGCCTAATTCTGCTCCTTTTACATGAATTTCTTACTTGCAACAGCTTAATAATAATAATAATAATGCATTACATTTATATAGCGCTTTTCATACACTCAAAGACGCTTTACAGGGATTTAAAGAACATAGGGAAGTGAATAAATAGATAAATAAGTAAACGAACAGAGAAAGGAGACAGAAGGTGAGGTGACCTTCAGTGGTTGAAGGCAGTACTGAACAGGTGAATAGGCCTATAAACACAATAGCACCCAGGAAACATACAATGAAAACATTCAATAAAATAATAAGCACAACACTAATACAAAGCAAAAACCGAGTTTGAGGTGCAACCAAAGTCACAGTCCACAGAAGATCATAGTTCACTGTATTGTCACGTGTACCGACCGAGGTGCAGTGAGAAGCATTTGTTGTGTGCTAACCAGTTAGTGGAAAGACTACACATGAGGGGAACGCAAAGAATCTTTCCCAGAGTAGGGGAATCAAGAACCAGAGGACATCGGTATAAGGTGGGGGGGGGGCCTTGACTTCACTGACATGTACAACCATCAGCCAAAACATTATGACCACCTGCCTAATATGCTGTTGGCCCTCCGTGTGCAGCCCCATACACAGCAGGGTGCGATGCACTGTGTATTGTGACACATTCCTCCCGTGACCACCATTAACATTTTCTGTGACTTGTGCCACAGTCGACCTTCTGTCGGTTCGGACCAGATGGGATAGCCTTCGTTGCCCTCGTGCATTAATGAGCCTTGGGCGCCCAACACCCTGTCTGTCGCCGGTTTGTGGTTTGTCCCTCCTCGGACCACTGTCGGTCGGTACTCACCACTGCTGACCGGGAGCACCCCACAAGCCTTGCCGTTTCACAGATGCTCTGACCCAGTCGTCTGGCCAGAACAATTTGGCCCTTGTCAAAGTCGCTCAGGTCTTTACTCCTGCCCATTTCTCCTGCATCCAACATATCAACTTCAAGAACCGACTGTTCACTTGCTGCCTAATATATCCCACCCCTTGACAGGTGCCATTGTAACAAGATCATCAATGTTATTCACATCGCCTGTCAGTGGTCATAATGTTTTGGCTGATGGGTGTAGGTGGTGTATTATAGCGGTCTTTCTTGCTGTAGTTTGATTTCTTTCTCTTCACCATCCCTCCTTCCCTCCAGTTCCCATCGATGTTTTTTAAAGGCAGGGACAGTGTCTGTGCCACGTTTTGCTACGAGATCCTGAAAGGCTGCACCTCGAAGCTGAACTCGACTCGCAGCGAAGCCTCTGCTCTCCTCTACCTCCTGATGAGGAACAACTTTGAGTACACCAAGAGGAAGACGTTCCTGAGAACCCACCTGCAGGTCAGTGCTGGCCTGGTGCCTCCGTCCGCCGTTACCTGGCCCTGCAACCCCTGCCCTCTGGGTCTTACCCTCTGCTCCGCTCCACCTGTTTTGATAATGCTGTGTATTTGTTGATGCTGTACATAAATGCAATCAGCTCATACTCACCTTTGAGTCTAGCAAGTCCACGACAACCAGCGATCCCCGTACACTAACACCACCCGACACACACTAGGGGCAATTTACAATTTCTACCAAAACCAATTAACCCACAAACCTGTACTCCTTTGGAGTGTGGGAGGAAACCGGAGCTGCTGGGGAAAACCCACGCAGGTCACGGGGAGAACATACAAACTCCATACAGACAGCCGTAGTCAGGATCGAACCAGTGTCTCTGGGGCTGTAAGGCAGCAACTCTACCGCTGTGCCACCGTGATATCCTACTTCATTGTATTTCTGTAGAGTATTATCTGATCTGTTTGGACAGCATGCGAAACAAAGCTTTCCACTGTACCTCGACACGGGTAACAATAATAAACCTGAACCCAGGGCCAGGGCATTGGCGAGATGCATTTGGATATGACCTTTCCCCCAGTGCTCCTATCCTCAGCCTTTCCTCTTGCCTCACTGGATCAGCATCTTCTCAATGTCCCATTGATCACCCAATGGGTCAAGTGTTGGCACGTTTAGAGTCGGGGGTGATGGGGGGTGTTTGCAGGTCGGTCTCAGCAGGGTTAGGCTTGGGGGACATGAGAGCAAGGTGTTTGAGACGAGGGCCAGTTAGCCTGGTCCATGGAACATGTGGTCAGGTTTAGCTTTATCATTGTCACGTTTAGCTTAGAGACACAGCATGGAAACAGGCCATTCGGCCCACCGAGTCCATGCCGACCAGCGATCACCACATACACTAGTTCTATTCTACACCCTAGTGATAATTTACAGATGCCAATTAACCTGCAAACTTGTACGTCTTTGGAATGTGGGAGGAAACCGGAGCACCCGGAGAAAACACAAGCGGGTTACAGCAAGAATGTACAGACAGCACCCGTAGTCAGGATTGAACACGGGTCTAAGGCGCTGTAAGGCAGCAACTCTACCCACTGCGCCACCGTGCCCTACATGTAACAAGGTTTAGTGATACGTTTGTGTTGCGTGCTATCTAATCACATCAGGTACACCGTACATAAATGCAACCAGGTCAAACTCAACTACAACAGGTGGAGCAAAGGGGGAGATACAGAGAGCAGAATATAGTTCTCAGCATTGTAGCGCATCAGTTCCACAGACAACGTCCAATGTCCGCAATGGGGTAGAGGTGAATCGGACAGAACCCTAGCTTATGGGAGGGCCGTTCAGAAGCCTGATCACAGAGGGGAGTAAGCTGTTCCTGAGTCTGGTGGTGCGCGCTCTCTCTCTCAGCAGAGAGGAGGATGAAGGAACGATGCCTTTGTTTCCATTTCAGATCATAATCGCGGTGAGCCGACTGATCGCTGATGTTGTCTTCACCGGGGGCTCCCGCTTCCAGGAGTCGCTCGCCATCATCAACAACTTTGCCAACAGCGACAAGGCTCTGAAGGTAGGAAATCACCCAGACACGTAGACACAGAGTGCTGGAGTAACTCAGCGGGTCAGGCAGCATCTGTGGAGAACATGGATAGGTGACGTTTCACAGAGTGCTGGAGTAACTCAGCGGGTCAGGCAGCAATGATCAGCCATGATCACATTGAATGGCGGTGCTGGCTCGAAGGGCTGAATGGCCTACTCCTGTACCTATTATCTATTGTCTCAGACAGGTGGGGTGGGGTGGGGCGGGGCGGGGCGGGGCGGGGCGGGGAGTTGATGATGGAGGATGCTGAGTCTACAGGTGAACATGGGTTGGAGCAGCAGCTGAGAAGGTGGCGGGCTGTGGCCAGCGTGAGAGCAGTGAGATCTTGCACCACCGTGGGAAGAAGTTCAAAGAGGAATAGCTGGTGGGAAGGTTGTGTGCGGAGAGATGAGGTGCGTGCTGTTACACCACACCACCGTGATCACATGACACCTGTTCCCCTTTAACCCGGCGGATGCTAAGAAGAGTCACAAAGTGTTGTTTTGGGTTGTTGTTGTCATGCATGGAACTCCCTCTCCAGCTCCTCCATCACCCAGTAATGAAAAACTTGCCACACTTCCCCACCCAACATGTCATCTGTCCACTCCCTCCACAGATGCTGCCTGACCCGCTGAGTTCTTCCAGCACTTTAGGTTTTTGTTTTGTTCAGGATACTGACATCTTAGATTAGTTTAGCTAGTTTATTGTCACAAAGTTTAAAGGAGATGTGAGAGGCAAGTCTTGTTTTACACTGGGAGTGGTCAGCTTAGTTCATTGTCATGTGTACCGAGGGAAAAGCTTTTTGTTGTTTGCCATCCAGTCATCGGGAAGACAACACATGATTACAATCTAGCCGTCCAATGTACAGGTGCAGGATAAAGGGAAGGTACAGTCTGATGAAAGATAGTCTGAGGGCCTCCAATGAGGTGGATTGTGCCGTTTCTTGTGTCTACAATAAAAGGGTGTCCCTTGCAAAGCTCCATCAGCTGCATGCCTTTGCACCTGGGAAGGTTGAATGGCAACCATTGCCCCCTCTGAATATTATTGTAACTAAACAAAAGAGGTTACACAATGGTGATGTTGCTGATCGTGTGAATGTAGAGGTGAGATTATAGTTATGTGTTTAGTTTAGTTTAAAGATACAGCGCGAAAACAGGCCCTTTCGGCCCACCGGGTCCACACCTACCAGCGATCCCCACACACTAACACTATCCTACACACACTAGGGACAACTTTTACATTTGTACCAAGCCAATTAACCTGCAAACCTGTACGTCTTTGGAGTGTGGGAGGAAACCGAAGCTTTCTTCATAACAAGAGGAGTTGAGTATAGGAGCAAAGAGGTCCTTCTGCAGTTGTACAGGGCCTAGTGAGACCGCACCTGGAGTACTGTGTGCAGTTTTGGTCTCCAAATTTGAGGAAGGATATTCTTGCTATTGAGGGCGTGCAGCGTACGTTTACCAGGTTAATTCCCGGAATGGCGGGACTGTGGTATGATGAAAGACTGGAGCGACTAGGCTTGTATACACTGGAATTTAGAAGGATGAGAGGGGATCTTATTGAAACATATAAGATTATTAAGGGATTGGACACGCTAGAGGCAGGAAACATGTTCCCAATGTTGGGGGAGTCCAGAACCAGGGGCCACAGTTTAAGATTAAGGGGTCGGCCATTTAGAACAGAGATGAGGAAAAACTTTTTCACTCCGAGTTGTGAATCTGTGGAATTCTCTGCCTCAGAAGGCAGTGGAGGCCAATTCTCTGGATGCTTTCAAGAGAGAGCTAGATAGAGCTCTTAAAGATAGCGGAGTCAGGGGGTATGGGGAGAAGGCAGGAACAGGGGTACTGATTGAGAATGATCAGCCATGATCACATTGAATGGCGGTGCTGGCTCGAAGGGCCAAATGGCCTCCTCCTGCACCTATTGGCTATATTGTCTATCTCGGAGAAAACCCATGCGGGTCACGGGAGAAGGTCCAAACTCGGTGCCGACTGCTTTATGAGAGTGTTTCAGAGCCTTGTCTGTTTGTTTTTTCCACAGTCGACCGCTTTCCCGGGCGAGGTGAAAGATCTGACCAAGAGGATCCGCACTGTACTGATGGCCACCTCCCAGATGAAGGAGCACGAGAAAGACCCCGAGATGCTGGTGGACCTTCAGTACAGCTTAGCCAAGTCCTACGCCAGCACGCCCGAGCTCAGGAAGACCTGGCTGGGCAGCATGGCCAAAATCCACCTGAAAAACGGAGACCTCTCTGAGGTGAATGACATCCGTGTGCATGGGTTCAAATCCTGGCCTGGGAGCCGTGTGCGTGGCTTCAAATCCTGGTCTGGGAACTATGTCCATGGGTTCAAATCCTGGTCTGGGAGCTATGTCCATGGGTTCATATCCTGGTCTGGGAGCTATGTCCATGGGTTCAAATCCTGGTCTGGGAGCTATGTCCATGGGTTCATATCCTGGTCTGGGAGCTATGTCCATGGGTTCATATCCTGGTCTGGGAGCTATGTCCATGGGTTCATATCCTGGTCTGGGAGCTATGTCCATGGGTTCATATCCTGGTCTGGGAGCTATGTCCATGGGTTCAAATCCTGGTCTGGGAGCTGTGTCCATGGGTTCAAATCCTGGTCTGGGAGCCGTGTGCGTGGGTTCATATCCTGGTCTGGGAGCCGTGTGCGTGGGTTCATATCCTGGTCTGGGAGCTATGTCCATGGGTTCAAATCCTGGTCTGGGAGCTATGTCCATGGGTTCATATCCTGGACTGGGAGCTGGCGAATTTTAATTAGGCCCAAAATAGTCAGTAAATACTGCTGATGTCAGGAAAATTCCCCCTCGTAGCTAATGGGACATGGCAAGAACCCGATCGTTATCCAATGGAGGGAGAATCTGCCAGAATTGGGTGTGGTGGGCTGAAGTTGGCTTGCACAACTCTATGGCACGAGTGAGATCGGTCGAGATCAACTCTTGACACAGCTGGGAGGGAGGAATGTGGACAGACAGCCCACGACATCTCCCACAACCTGCTGCCAGTCTGTGAGCTGTGAAGAATGTAGGTGGTGGAGACGCCAAGCACGTACTGCCTGATGCAGAGTGGGCTTGTATGTGTGGGACAAGACCACAAGACACATCTGAGGCAGGACGTACATCTGTGACAAGTTCAGTTTAGTTTATTGTCACGTTTACCAAAGCACAGTGGAAAATATCCATTCAGCGGGAAAACTATGCACGATGATAATCGAGCCTTCCACAATGTACAGGCACATGATGAAGTGAATAACGTTTAGTGCAAGATAAAGTCTAGCAAAGTCCGATTAAAGATAGTCCGAGGCTTAACAGGCTCATTTATCATTGGATTTGGTTTATCAGTGTGGGATCAGATGCAGTTTTGTTAAAAAAACTATTGTTAGTGTACGTCTTCAACAATCCTTTGCTGAATGGGATGCATTTGGAGTATTGCGTGCAGTTCTGGTCTCGCCATTACAGGCAGAGTGTGCGAGCATTGGAGAGGGTTTAAGGATGATGCCAATCTGCCGCGTGAGTTGGGAAGTATTTGCTGCAAGGATTTAGCAGCACACGGAATATTCAGCGGAGTGAACAGCAAGTGGCTGGTGACTGTCAAATGAGGAAAGGCTGGGCTTGTATTCACTGGAGTTTAGAAGGATGAGAGGGGGATCTTATAGAGACGTATCAAATTATAAAAGGACTGGGCAAGCTAGATGCAGGAAAAATGTTCCCAATGTTGGGGGGAGTCCAGAACCAGGGGACACAGTCTAAGAATAAAGGGGAGGCCATTTAAAACTGAGGTGAGAAGGAACTTTTACACCCAGAGGGTTGTGAATTTGTGGGATTCTCTGCCACAGAGGGCAGTGGAGGCCAAATCACTGGATGAATTTAAAAGAGGGTTAGATAGAGCTCTATGGGCTAGTGGAATCAAGGGATAGGGGGAGGCAGGCACGGGTTACTGATTGTGGATGATCAGCCACGATCACAATGAATGGCGGTGCTGGCTCGAAGGGCTGAATATCCTCCTCCTGCACCTATTTTCTATGTTTCTAAGTGTAGTGAGACTGCTTTTCCATTCTCTGGCACGGACCATCAGAGCTGATGCCAGGTTATCGTGTTGGTACTGGCACATTGTTGAATGACCCGTCTCTCACCCTCTCTCACTCTCTCTCTCTCTCTCCTCTCGTTGCAGGCAGCGATGTGTTACGTTCATGTGGCAGCCCTGGTGGCTGAATACCTCAACAGGAAAAGTAAGCTCTGGATTCTATTTATAAACCCAGCTCTGCCATTAACCATTGAGGGGCGAGGCACAGAGTCTCTTGCCCAGAGTAGATGAATCGAGAACCAGACGACATAGGGTGGTGGGTGTATGGAACAAGCTGCCAGAGGAGGGAGTTGAGGCTGGGACTATCCAATCGTTTAAGAAACAGTGAGACAGGTACATGGATAAGACAGGTTTGGAGGGATATGGGCCAAGCGCAGGCAGGTGGGACTAGTGTAGCTGGGACATGTTGGCCGGTGTGGGCAAGTTGGGCCGAAGGGCCTGTTTCCACACTGTATCACTCTATGACTAGTGTAGCTGGGACATTGTTGGCCAGTGTGGGTAAGTTGGGCTGAAGGGCCTGTTTCCACACTGTATCACTCTGTGACTAGTGTAGCTGGGACATTGTTGGCCAGTGTGGGTAAGTTGGGCTGAAGGGCCTGCTTCCACACTGTATCACTCTATGACTAGTGTAGCTGGGACATTGTTGGCCAGTGTGGGTAAGTTGGGCCGAAGGGCCTGTTTCCACACTGTATCACTCTGTGACTAGTGTAGCTGGGACATTGTTGGCCAGTGTGGGTAAGTTGGGCTGAAGGGCCTGTTTCCACACTGTATCACACTGTGACTCAGTGAGGCAACAAGTCAAAACCAGATCACACAGGTTTCAATTATCTGAAACTTGCATGGCATTTGGCAAAACCACAATACCAGGTGTGTTTGCTCTTTGAAGTGATGTTTGTTGAGTTTGCATTGGAGAAAGGGCCAGCCGGGACATATTCACTGAAGTTTGCAAACTCAATGGGAAAGCTGCCAAGAGTTGTTGTCAATGTACATATGTGTGTCATGTTGGCATGTTGCAATTCTTCAAAGTTTTGGAAGTTGCAGGTAAATGTGTCTGCCAGTAGTTTGTGAAACCAGAGCAGTTAAATAGTCTGCTTCAGGCGTCGTGAGGAGTTACTCTAGGAATTGTTCGTTAAGAGCAACGATGCGGGTATAACAGTTAGGGGTCTACCATGAGTTAGTGCGACCAACAAGTAGAAGCAAACCGCACTGTGTCTGGAAAAGTGGTACAAAAGAATTGTACAACAAATAAAAACTAGTTCTAGATTAAACGCCCTCTCCCTCTCCCTCTCCCTCTCCCTCTCCCTCTCCCTCTCCCTCTCCCTCTCCCTCTCCCTCTCCCTCTCCCTCTCCCTCTCCCTCTCCCTCTCCCTCTCCCTCTCCCTCTCCCTCTCCCTCTCCCTCTCCCTCTCCCTCTCCCTCTCCCTCTCCCTCTCCCTCTCCCTCTCCCTCTCCCTCTCCCTCTCCCTCTCCCTCTCCCTCTCCCTCTCCCTCTCCCTCTCCCTCTGCGGGTCAGGCAGCATCTGTGGAGAACATGGATAGGTGACGTTTCACAGAATGCTGGGTTAACCAGGGGGTCAGGCAGCATCTGTGGAGAACATTGACAGGTGACGTTTCACAGAGTGCTGTAGTAACTCAGCGGGTCAGGCAGCATCTGTGGAGAACATGGATAGGTGACGTTTCACAGAGTGCTGGAGTAACTCAGCGGGTCAGGCAGCATCTGTGGAGAACATGGATAGGTGACGTTTCACAGAGTGCTGGAGTAACTCAGCGGGTCAGGCAGCATCTGTGGAGAGCCGTGCACAGGTTATGTTTCGGGCTGAGACCCTGTTCCAGGGTATGTGCTCCAGAGATGCTGCCTGACCCGTTGAGTTACTCCAGCACTTTGTATTCGATGCTGGATTCCAGAACCTGCCATTAGTATTGTATGGCTTCCACTGGCCCTTGTGAGCAGTGCAGTGAGATATCACGATGTATGGCTTCCACTGGCCCTTGTGAGCAGTGCAGTGAGATATCACGATGTATGGCTTCCACTGGCCCTTGTGAGCAGTGCAGTGAGATATCACGATGTATGGCTTCCACTGGCCCTTGTGAGCAGTGCAGGGAGGTATCACGATGTATGGCTTCCACTGGCCCTTGTGAGCAGTGCAGGGAGGTATCACGATGCTGTAGCAGCAGGTAGCTGTGGTTATTCTTTCCTTCCCGTTTCTGTAGGTCGCTTGTACTTCCCTGCAAACACCTACCTATTTCTTCGCTGTAATGTCCGCACATATTGCTCGTTGACCTTTCTGTGTTTTTGTGGTCACGTTTCTGGTCGGATGCTATCGATATAAAGAAATGCACTTTCACTAAATTCCCTGCCAGGCAACAAATCTATGTCGACGCAGGTAACTGCAGATGCTGGTTTACAAAGAAAGGCCCAGGGTGCTGGAGTAACTCAGCGGGTCGGGCAGCATCTGTGGATGGGTGACATTTCGAGGGTTGGGTCTGAAGAAGGGTTCAGACCTTTACCCCTTAGATAAGGACAGTAGATGTTTGTTTACTTAGTAAAGTCCGAGTTGTATTTTTCCAGATCGTAGTTTGAACCACTACGACAGCTTAAAGCACAAAACCAAAAGAACAGTAAAGCTCACTAAATCCTCTTCAATCTTTTCTTGAGAAGGGGAACAAAGCTGCAGATACAGGAAATGTGAAAATAAAATGGCGGTGCGTACAGGCTCGAAGGGCCGAATGGCCTACTCCTGCACCTATTTTCTATGTTTCTATGTTTCTAAAATGAAATTGTGGAAATGTCCAGTCAGTCAGGCAGCATCGAGAGAGGGTGACCACTCTACAGTTAATGTCATGGACAACTCTGTGGTAACTCAGTCTGAAGAAGAGTCTCGACCCAAAACGTCACCCGTTCCTTCTCTCCCGAGATGCTGCCTGACCCTCCAGCAGAGTTACCCCAGCACTCTGTGTCTACCTTCGGTTTTAAGCAGCATCGTCAGTTTTGTTCCTACACTAAGTAACAGTTGTTGGGATCGAGATTGGTGGATCTGTGCTTACACTGGTTTCTCTCTCTCTCCCTCTGTCAGAATTGTTTCCTAAAGGTTGCACAGCTTTCAAAGCCATCACTCCCAACATCGAGGAGGAGGCAGCGATGAAAGAGGATGCGGGGAAGCAAGACGTCCATTACACCGAGGTAAAAGCCCCCCCCCTGCCGCCCCCGCCTCCAGAATCACCCACACTCAGCTTGACACTGATGAGCGTTTGAGGGGGCACCTCGTTGAAACGTACAGAATAGTGAGCGGCCTGGATAGAGTGGATTTGGAGAGGATGTTTCCACTGGTGGGAGAGTCTAGGACCAGAGGGCACAGCCTCAGAATTAAAGGACGTTCCTTTAGAAAGATGAGAATTTCTTTAATCAGACGGTGGTGAATCTGTGGAATTCGTAGCCACAGGCGGATGTGGAAGCCGTCCATTGATATCGTTAAGCCGGACACCGATGGATTAGTGCGGGTGTCAGAGGTTATGGGGAGAAGGCAGGAGAATGAGGTTGAGAGGGAAAGATAGATCATTCATGATTGAATGGCAGACTAGATGATGGGCCGAATGGCCTAATTCTGCTCCTATCACATGAATATGACACTCCACGAGTAACTGGATTGTCACATCACCTTGGCAACTGGTGCTGAACTCCCAGGCTCCAAATGCTCAACGCATTCACTTTATTTTCTAGGTTAGCCACAGAGACATTCAGCATGGAAATGCCCATGACAACCAAGATCCCCATCGTAGCTGATCCCACCTCCCCAAGCGAGCTTGCTCCGTACCCCTCAAAACCTTTCCCATCCACACGCCAGTCCAAGTGTCTTTCAGATGTTTTTATTATACCTGCCTGACAAAGATAGACACTAAGATAGAAAATATCTGGCACAGATAGACACAGAGTGCTGGAGTAACTCAGCGGGTCAGGCAGCATCTGTGGAGAACATGGACACAGAGTGCTGGAGTAACTCAGCGGGTCAGGCAGCATCTGTGGAGAACATGGATAGGTGACGTTTCACAGAGTGCTGGAGTAACTCAGCGGGTCAGGCAGCATCTGTGGAGGACATGGATAGGTGACGTTTCACAGAGTGCTGGAGTAACTCAGCGGGTCAGGCAGCATCTGTGGAGGACATGGATAGGTGACGTTTCACAGAGTGCTGGAGTAACTCAGCGGGTCAGGCAGCATCTGTGGAGAACATGGATAGGTGACGTTTCACAGAGTGTTGGAGTAACTCAGCATGTTAGGCAGGTGGTCATAATGTTTTGGCTGATCGGGTCATAATGTTTTGGCTGATCGGTGTGACTCTTGTCTCTAGACCCAACCTGCCAATCACAGGTTTAGTTTAGTTTAGAGATACAGTGTGGAAACAGGCCTTGAACCCACTGAGTTGCACCTATCAGCGATCCCCACACACTAACATTACCCACACACACTGCGGACAGTTTACATTTACCAAGCCCGTTAACCTACAAACCTGCACGTCTTTGGAGCGTGGGAGGAAACCGAAGATCTCGGAGAAAACCCACGGGGGGAACGTACAAACTCCGTACAGACAGCGCCCGTAGTCGGGATGGAACCCGGGTCTCTGGGGCTGTGAGGCAGCAGCTCTACCCGCTGCACCACCGTGCCGCCCAACAGGCAGATTGGCAGCAACCAGTGATGGTGGGAAGGCAGGTCTGTTCACAATGGGGTCTCCCCCATACCAGAGACGCCAGGCACACATCATGTTCATAAGTGACAGGAACAGAATGAGGCCAATCGGCCCATCAGTCAACACCGCCATTCAATCACAGCTGATCTATCTTTCCCTCTCAACCCCATTCTCCAGCCCTCTCCCCATGACCCCTGACAGCTGACACCTGTACTAATGCAGGTGGAGTGAAAGGATTGTGAAGCAGGTGTACTCTGAGCTGGAGCACACCGCTTGTGAAAGGATTGTGAAGCAGGTGTACTCTGAGCTGGAGCACACCGCTTGACCTGTTTTTACAAAATGTTAAATGGTCAGCTGGACATAGATGACCACATATACACCAAACCCAAACCTATCAGGAACAGACCAGGGCATTCGATTCAATTTGAGAGTCTTTTTGAAAGTCCAGATACACCACATCCACTGGCTCTCCATTATCCATTCTACTTGTTACATTCTCATAACATTCCAGAAGATTAGTCAAGCATGGGTTCTCCTTCATAAATCCATGCTGACTTTGACCGATCCTGTCACTGCTTTCCAAATGTGCTGCTATTACATCTTTAATAATCGACTCCAGCATCTTCCCCACCACCGATGTAAGGCTAACTGGTCCCCTTCTGTCCCTCTCCCTCCCCACCTATCCCTCTCTCCCCCCTCTCCCCCTCCCTCCCTGCCCATCCCTCTCTCCCCCTCCCTCCCTCCCTACCATCCCTCTCTCCCCCTCCCTCCCTCCCTACCCATCCCTCTCTCCCCCTCCCTTCCTACCCATCCCTCTCTCCCCCTCTCTCCCTACCCATCCCTCTCTCCCCCTCTCTCTCTCCCTCCCTACCCATCCCTCTCTTCCCCCCCTCTCCCCCTCCCTCCCTACCCATCCCTCTCTCCCCCCTCTCTCCCCTCTCTCTCTCCCTCATTTCTACTTTCCACATCTCGGCCCATTTCGGACTGAGATGAGGAAAACCTTTTTCACCAGAGAGTTGTGAATCTGTGGCATTATCAGGCATCTGAATCAACCCATCACCAACTAGAGAGTGGTCCTGAACTACTATCTTGGTGACCCTCACACTGTCTTTGATGGGGTTTTACTGGCTTTACCTTGCAGGGAACGTTGTTGACTGTTCACTTTACCTTGGTACACGTGACAATAAACATAATGAGTTACCAGCTCTCAAGACAGATGTGTACAGCAATTCATTCTTCTCACACAATTAAAGCATGGAATAGTCTTCACCCTACTGTAGTTACTCAACCAGACGCAACTACATTTAAGGCAGCTCTTCCCCAAGAAGCCCTTCTTGCTTAAGTCCATACTCCGCCACCTCCAGTTTAAATTCCATCTGGAATATTTTGGAGGACCAAGAACCAAGAATTGCTCCAAACAGCACCGCTGGTCTTTGGGGCCATGGGCGATGGGGCCATGGGCGATGGGGCCATGGGCGATGGGGCCATGGGGCCATGGGCGATGGGGCCATGGGCCATGGGCGATGGGGCCATGGGCGATGGGGCCATGGGCGATGGGGCCATGGGGCCATGGGGCCATGGGCGATGGGGCCATGGGCGATGGGGCCATGGGCGATGGGGCCATGGGGCCATGGGGCCATGGGCGATGCTTCAGGACAGAACTGCTTTAAGAGTTCACGGGCATTTAAGGAAGTGATTGAGCCACTCCCAATTCCAGCAAGACTATTTAGGAGTTAATTACTCCAGATTAATGTTTACCCGGAGTGGTTTATGGTGGTTTGTGAGTTTCTCTTTTGCTTTGGCAACAATCTGGACCAGATGAAAGTCGAGGGTTAAAAAACTGCCAGAGATAGTTTTTGTAAACAAGAGCTGATTGTAAATGTTGTAATATAAGAAAATAACTGCAGATGCTGGTACAAATCGAAAGTATTTATTCAAAAAATGCTGGAGTAACTCAGCAGGTCAGGCAGCACTCAAAAGTATTTATTTACCAAATGCTGGAGTAAATGTTGTAATGGTCAGGCTATTTAGATTTAGATTTAGAGATACAGCGCGGAAACAGGCCCTTCGGCCCACCGGGACCGTGCCGCCCAGCGATCCCCGCACATTAACACTATCCTACACACACTGGGGACAATTTTTACATTTGCCCAGCCAATTAACCTACAAACCTGCACGTCTTTGGAGTGTGGGAGGAAACCGAAGATCTCGGAGAAAACCCACGCAGGTCACGGGGAGAACGTGCAAACTCCGTACAGACGGCGCCCGTAGTCAGGATCGAACCTGAGTCTCCAGCGCTGCATTTGCTGTAAGGCAGCAACTCTACCGCTGCGCCACCGTGCGTTTAGTGTTCAGAGATATAGTGGAGTTTCTTCAGCTATACACCCGTAACAAGGGCAATGTCCCGAAAGCCTTCTTGACCACCACGTCTATTTGTGAGGCCGATTTCAGGGAACTATGAGCCTGTACTGGATCCCTCTGTTCCACAACACTCCCCAGGGTCCTGCCCTTCACTGTCAACGTTCTGCCCCGATTTGACTTTCCAAAATGCCACAGCTTACATTTATCTGCATCAAACTCCATTCATGTTTCATCATAATTGTGCGCACCGTGTTATAGGAAAGATGTTGTCAAGCTGGAGAAGGTTCGGAGAAGATCTACGAGAATGTTGCCAGGACTCATTTCTTCACACAGAGAGTGGTGAATCTGTGGAATTCTCTGCCACAGAAGGTAGTTGAGGCCAGTTCATTGGCTATATTTAAGAGGGAGTTAGATGTGGCCCTTGTGGCTAAAGGGATCAGGGGGTATGGAGAGAAGGCAGGTACAGGTTACTGAGCTGGATGACCAGCCATGATCATATTGAATGGCGGTGCAGGCTCGAAGGGCCGAATGGCCTACTCCTGCACCTATTTTCTATGTTTCTATGACTCGAGGGTGTGAGCTACAGGGAGAGGTTGAGTAGGCTGGGACTCTATTCCTTGGAGAGCAGGAGGATGAGGGGTGTTCTTATAGAGGTGTATAAAATCATGAGAGGAATGGATCAGGTAAACACAAGGGTCTTGATCTGAAACATCACCCATTCCTTCTCTCCAGAGATGCTGCCAGTCCCGTTGAGTTACTCCAGCTTTTTCGGTCTATCTTCGGTTTAAACCAGCATCTGCAGTTCCTTCGTACACAGAGTCTCTTGCACAGAGTAAGGGAATCAAGGACCAGAGGTTTAAGGTGAAGGGGAAAAAATGTAATAGGCATCAGAGGCATAACCTTTTCACACAGAGGGTGGCGGGCGTATGGAACAAGCTGCCAGAGGAGAGAGTGGAGGCTGGGACTGTCCCAACGTTTAAGAGTGGTGGATGTTTATGTTAACTTTTATGTTGCTTGTTTTTTAGTATGGCTGTATGGTCATTTGAATTTCACTGTACCTTAATTGGTACACGTGACAATAAGCTGACCTTAAAACCCTGAGACCTTGAAACCTTGAAGAAACGGTTAGACAGGTACACGGATAGGACAGGTTTAGAGGGATATGGACCAAACGCAGGCAGGTGGGACTAGTGTAGCTGGGACATGTTGGGCGGTGTGGGCAAGTTGGGCTGAAGGGCCTGTTTCCACACTGTATCACTCTATGACTAGTGTAGCTGGGACATGTTGGGCGGTGTGGGCAAGTTGGGCTGAAGGGCCTGTTTCCACACTGTATCACTCTATGACTAGTGTAGCTGGGACATGTTGGGCGGTGTGGGCAAGTTGGGCTGAAGGGCCTGTTTCCACACTGTATCACTCTATGACTAGTGTAGCTGGGACATGTTGGGCGGTGTGGGCAAGTTGGGCTGAAGGGCCTGTTTCCACACTGTATCACTCTATGACTAGTGTAGCTGGGACATGTTGGGCGGTGTGGGCAATTTGGGCTGAAGGGCCTGTTTCCACACTGTATCACTCTGAGTATAATTGGTAAACAGGAGGTGAGGTTCAGACTCTGTTTGTTCCAATGGTTCAGTGGTAGTTTATAGCCACATGTGCCAAGGTTGAGCGAGATCTTACTTTGCAATCAGTAAAACTCTTATTGCATCGAGGCACAATTATACTTGGGGACAAGAGAGTAATTACACTTTTAGTTTTCGATACAGCATGGAAACAGGCCCTTCCACCCACTGAGTCCACTCCGACCAGCCCGTTCACACTAACACCATCCTACACATTAGGAACAGAAGCCAGTTAACCAACAGCCCTGCACGACTTTGGAGTGTGGGAGGAAACCGGAGCACCCGGAGAAAACCCACGTGGTCAAAGGGGAACGTACAAACTCCGTACAGGGGCTGACAACACCCGTACAGGGGATGGAACCCGCGTCTCTGGCGCTGTGAGGCAGCGGCTCGACCCGTCTCTTCTACATCCCGCAGCTCCGCTCTTGCTCCCCCTCCCCCCACTCGTAACAAGGACAGAATACCCCTCGTTCTCACCTTCCACCCCACCAGCCAGAGTATCCAACATATCATCCGCCAACATTTCCGTCACCCACAACGGGACCCCACCACTGGCCATATCTTCCCATCCCCTCCCCTCTCTGCGTTCCACAGAGACCGTTCCCTCCGTAACTCCCTGGTCCACTCGTCCCTTCCTACCCAAACCACCCCATCCCCGGGCACTTTCCTCTGCAACCGCAGGAGATGCAACACCTGTCCCTTTACCTCCCCCCTTGACTCCATCCAAGGACCCAAACAGTCTTTCCAGGTGAGACAGAGGTTCACCTGCACCTCCTCCAACCTCATCTATTGTATCCGCTGCTCCAGATGTCAACTTATTTACATCGGCGAAACCAAACGCAGGCTCGGCGATCGCTTCGCTCAACACCTTCACTCAGTCCGCCTTAACCAACCTGATCTCCCAGTGGCTCAGCACTTCAACTCCCCCTCCCACTCCCAGTCTGACCTTTCTGTCTTGGGCCTCCTCCAGTGCCATAGTGAGGCCCACCGCAAACTGGAGGAACACCACTCACTCACACTCACTCTCACACTCACTCTCCCCCACACGTTCTCACACTCACTCTCACACTCGCTCTCCCCCACACGCTCTCACACTCACTCACTCTCGCTCTCTCTCACTCTTGCACTCACTATCACACACTCTCGGTCTCACGCACTCTCACACTCGCTCACACTCACTCCTGCTCACACACACTCACTCACTCTCGCACACTCTCACACACTTGCTCACTCTCGCACTCTCACACTCACTCTTACGCGCTCACTCTCTCACTCTGGCTCACTCTGTCACACACACTGTCACTCTCTCACGCCCACGCGCGGCCCGTGTACGTGGAGGTGCGGGCTGCTGACCGTTGCCGTGTGCCTGCAGGATACGCTGGTGGAGTTGCTGGAGCAGTGTGTGGACGGGCTTTGGAACGCTGAGCGCTACGAGCTAATGGCCGTCATCTACAAGCTCATCATCCCCATCTACGAGCGTCGCCGGGACTTTGAGGTGAGAGGAGATGGAGCGCTGCCGGAACATTCTAGCTGTTGCTGGGGACACGGACATGCAGAGCCCTGATATCCCACTCCCAAATACGGGACAAGGTGACGTCACCGCCCCGCGCCCCACGTGACCTCACCCAGCCTGCGGCCACGTGCTCCCGCTCCACCAATGGCGGCCGCCCGGGCCGGGAGGCAGGTTGCAACGCAACCTCCGTTAGGCGGTGCCCGGGCCTCCGGGCCCACAGTGTCCGGGCCCACAGTGTCCGGGCCCACAGTGTCCGGGCCCACAGTGTCCGGGCCCACAGCCTCCGGGCCCACAGCCTCCGGGCCCACAGTGTCCGGGCCCACAGCCTCCGGGCCCACACTGTCCGGGCCCACAGCCTCCGGGCCCACAGCCTCCGGGCCCACAGCGTCCGGGCCCACAGCGTCCGGGCCCACAGCCTCCGGGCCCACAGCGTCCGGGCCCACAGCGTCCGGGCCCACACTGTCCGGGCCCACAGCCTCCGGGCCTACAGCCTCCGGGCCCACAGCGTCCGGGCCCACAGCCTCCGGGCCCACACTGTCCGGGCCCACAGCGTCCGGGCCCACAGCCTCCGGGCCCACACTGTCCGGGCCTACAGTGTCCGGGTTTGATCCGGATTTGACCCGGGTTTGATCCTGACTACGGGTGCTGTCTGTGCAGAGTTTACTCTGATTCCGGCACGTTATTACTCTGATTCCCGCACATTGTTACCCAGTAACTGCTGCACATTGTTACTCAGACCTCATGAACCTGCTGACTGGTCCTTGTCTCTTTACTTTAGAAGCTGTCCTTCGTGTACAACACCTTGAACGAAGCTTACAAGAAGATAATTCAAGTCCTTCGCACGGGCCGGCGGCTGCTGGGCACGTTTTTCCGTGTGGCCTTCTACGGGCAGGTCAGGGTTCGGTTCCATTTATTGTCACGTGTACCGAGGTACAGTGAAAAGCTTTTTGTTGCGCGCGATCCAGTCAGCAGAAAGACAACACATGATTACAATCGAGCCGTTTACAGTGTACAGATGCATGATAAGGGAATAACGTTTAGTGCGAGGTAAAGCCAGCAGAGTCCGATCAAGGATAGTCCGATCAAGGATAGTCCGAGGGTCACCAATGAGGGAGAAGGTACTTCAGCACTGCTCTCTGGTCGTGACCGGGCCACACCGCCACATTCCAAAGACAAGCAGGTTTGTAGGTTAATTGGCTTCAATATAGTGTCCCGAGTGTGTGGGACAGAACTAGTCAGGTGATCGCTAGTCACCATGGGCTCCCTGGGCCGAGGGGCCAGTTTCCACGCTGTATTTCGGCACGGTGGAGCAGCGGTAGAGTTGCTGCCTTACAGCGAATGCAGCGCCGGAGACTCAGGTTCGATCCTGATTACGGGCGCCGTCTGTACGGAGTTTTACGTTCTCCCCGTGACATGCGTGGGTTTTCTCCGAGATCTTCGGTTTCCTCCCACACTCCAAAGACGTACAGATATGTCGGTTAATTGGCTGGGCAAATGTAAAATAAATTGTCCCTAGTGTGTGTAGGATAGTGTTAATGTGCGGGGATCGCTGGGCGGCGCGGACCCGGTGGGCCGAAGGGCCTGTTTCTGCGCTGTTTCTCTAAATCTAAAAATCTAAATCTCTAAACTAAAAAACTAAACTGCGTCTCTTGCTTTCTGTTTTGAAGGCCTTCTTTGAAGAGGAGGATGGCAACGAGTACATCTACAAGGAACCCAAGCTGACGAAATTGCCCGAAATCTCAGAGAGGCTCCTCAAACTGTACGGCGATAAGTTTGGAGCAGAGAATGTGAAAATCATTCAGGATTCCAACAAGGTAACTGAGCGGAGAAAGAGCGCGGATCCTTGAAACGTTAGTGCCAAACCAGGAGTGCTGGATGTACTCAACAGGTCAGGCAGCCTCTGTGCAGAGGGAACTGAAATATGAGCTTAGTTTCACCCTTCGCAGATGCTGCCTGACCTGCTGAGTAAATCCATCTCTCCTTCAATCAAGTAATCTTCACTAGGGCTCAATCTTGACTATGGGCGCTGTCGGTGTGGAGTTTGCACGTTCTCCTCGTGATCGCGTGGGTTTCCTCTGGGTGCTCCGGTTTCCTCCCACATCCCAAAGATGTGCACGTTTGCAGGTTACTTGGTTTCCGCAAGCTGTAAATTGTCCCTCGTGTGTGTAGGATAGTGCTAGTGTACGGGGCGATTGCTGGTTGGCGCGGACTGGGTGGGCCGAAGGGCCTGTTTCCGTGCTGTATCCCTGAAGTCTGACAATCAAAATGATTGCAGATGCTAGAATGGGAAATAGAAGTAGAACGTTAGAAACATAGCAAGTCAGGCGGCTTCTGAGGAGCAGCGTTTACATCAGAACTATGTATAAAAAGTATATAAAATTACATCAACTATCAATGAACAGTCTGTAAAATTATGAGAGGCGTAGGTAGGTGAGACAATATTACATCGATAGGTTAGGTCAGAACATTTTGCTCAGAAGGGAAACATCAAAGACTAGAGGGAAGAGAGGGGTAAAGTTTAAAGGAGATTAGACGACCCTGTGGATCTGTTAGGGTCCCGTTGTGATGCAAGATGAACATGGAAGTATTAGATCAAAATAGCGATCTCATCTTGTGTGTATATATAAATATATATATATAAAGTGCTGGAGTAACTCGACAGGTTAGGCAGCATCTCGGGAGAGAAGGAATGGGTGACGTTTCGGATCGAAACCCTTTTTCAGACTGAAGAAGGGTCTCGACCCGAAACGTCACCCATTCCTTCTCTCCTGAGATGCTGCCTAACCTGTCGAGTTACTCCAGCACTTTGTGAAAGAAATACCTTCGATTTGTACCAGCATCTGCAGTTATTTTCTATATATATATGTATGTTCTCAAAATACAGCCAAAATGGTACATGATGGCGCAACAATTTGAACGGAACTTGATACTGCACACCACAGGTGAGTGAGTGGTGATTAAGGTGCCCATAAAATTGTTGCACTATCGTGTACCGTGTTGGCTGTATTTCGTGAACATACATATATATATTTACATACCGATCAGCCAAAACATTATGACCACTGACAGGCGAATTGAATAACATTGATTATCTTGTTACAATGGCACCTGTCAAGGGGTGGGATATATTAGGCAGCAAGTGAACAGTCAGTTCTTGAAGTTGATGTGTTGGATGTAGGAGAAATGGGCAGGAGTAAAGACCTGAGCGACTTTGACAAGGGCCAAATTGTTATGGCCAGACGACTGGGTCAGAGCATCACTGAAACGGCAAGGCTTGTGGGGTGCTCCCGGTCAGCAGTGGTGAGTACCGACCGACAGTGGTCCGAGGAGGGACAAACCACAAACCGGCGACAGACAGGGTGTTGGGCGCCCAAGGCTCATCGATGCGCGAGGGCAACAAAGGCTATCCCGTCTGGTCCGAACCGACAGAAGGTCGACTGTGGCACAAGTCACAGAAAATGTTAATGGTGGTCACGGGAGGAATGTGTCACAATACACAGTGTATCACACCCTGCTGCGTATGGGGCTGCACACAGAGGACCAACAGCATATTAGGCAGGTGGGCGTAATGTTTTGGCTCATCTGGTCGTAATGTTTTGGCTGATTGGTGTACAGGATGAGATTTTTAATAACATATAGATATGGAGGGCAATTGTGTAGGGCGGCACGGTGGCGCAGCGGTAGAGTTGCTGCCTTACAGCGAATGCAACGCCGGAGACCCGGGTTCAATCCTGACTACGGAGACCATTCTTTAGTCTGAAACCAAAATGTCACCTGTCCATCCCCTCCACAGATGATGCCTGACCCGCTGAGTTCCCCCAGCATTGTGTGTTCAGTTGCAATTGATAGTTTATTCCCTTGTTCATGCTCTGTGCGATTACATTTCACCATCTAATGCTTTTGCTTTAGACAGACATAATTAACATGTAGAAAACATTAATCCATCAGAACATCCCAACGTTTTTTGTTTTGACGGCTTTTTGCAAAACTGGTTCCACACAGGTAGTAACCTCCTGCATTGCTGATTGGGAATTGGCACCATCCCTACATAGATTATCTGGGCTGCTGAGTTTATTGGTTTATTGGCAGGGAGCTGTGCAAGAGTCCCTGTAATCATGTACACTTCGGCTGAATACACAAACTGATGTGACTACCTCATTGTTATTAACCTGGAGTGCTCCGTAAACATTTGCATTACCATGGGAGCCAGCTTCTCAGTCGACCAAAAATATATTGTTTTAGTCACCCTGGAAAACTTGCAGAGAAGATTTACAAGGATGTTGCAAGACTCGAAGGCCTGAACTGCAGGGAGAGCTTGGGCTGGCTTGGACTCTAACCCCTGGAGTAGATCTTTAAGAGCTCTATCTAGCTCTCTCCTTTCAAGAGAGAGCTAGATAGAGCTCTTAAAGATAGCGCAGTCAGGGGGTATGGGGAGAGGGCAGGAACGGGGTACTGATTGAGAATGATCAGCCATGACCACAGTGAATGGTGGTGCTGGCTCAAAGGGCCGAATGGCCTACTCCTGCACCTATTGTCTATTGGAGAACAGGAGGATGGAGGGTGTACTTATAGAGGTGTATAAAATCACGAGGGGAATAGATCAGGTGAATGCACAGTCTTTAAACCGGGAAAGGGGAATCAAGATCCAGAGGACATAGATTTGAGGTGAAAAGGGAAAGATTTAATCAGAACTCGAGGGGCACCATTTTTACTCAGAATATGGAGGTCATATGGAACGAGATGCCAGAGGAGGTAGTTCATTACCACAACATTTAAATAGACAATAGTCAATAGACAATAGGTGCAGGAGGAGGCCATTCAGCCCTTCGAGCCAACACTGCCATTCAATGTGGTCATGGCTGATCATTCCCAATCAGTACCCCGTTCCTGCCTTCTCCCCATACCCCCTGACTCCGCCATCCTTAAGAGCTCTATCTAGCTCTCTCTTGAATGCATTCAGAGAATTGCCCCCCACTGCCTTCTGAGGCAGAGAATTCCACAGATTCACAACTCTCTGACTGAAAAGGTTTTTCCTCATCTCCGTTCTAAATGGCCTACCCCTTATTCTTAAACTGTGGCCCCTGGTTCAGGACTCCCCCAACATTGGGAACATGTTTCCTGCCTCTAACGTGTCCAACCCCTTAATAATCTTATATGTTTCGATAATAACACGATGAACAAGTTATACTCATCTCCTCTGCACGTGATCCATACCCTGTGTCTATCTAAATGTCTCTTAAATGCCACGTTCACATCTGCCTTCACCACCACCACCCCCCGCAGTGTGTTCAGGGACCCACCCACCCCCCGCAGTGTGTTCAGGGACCCCCCCCCGCAGTGTGTTCAGGGACCCACCCCCCCCCCCCCCCCCCCCGCAGTGTGTTCAGGGACCCACCACCACCCCCCGCAGTGTGTTCAGGGACCCACCCACCCCCCGCAGTGTGTTCAGGGACCCACCACCCCCCCCCCCGCAGTGTGTTCAGGCACCCACCCACCCCCCCCACAGTGTGTTCAGGGACCCACCCCCCCGGCAGTGTGTTCAGGGACCCCCCCCCCCCGCAGTGTGTTCAGGGACCCACCCCCCCCCCCCCCCCGCAGTGTGTTCAGGGACCCACCACCCCCCCGCAGTGTGTTCAGGGACCCACCCACCCCCCGCAGTGTGTTCAGGGACCCACCACCCCCCCCCCGCAGTTTGTTCAGGCACCCACCCACCCCCCCCACAGTGTGTTCAGGGACCCACCCCCCCGGCAGTGTGTTCAGGGACCCACCACCACCCCCCGCAGTGTGTTCAGGGACCCACCCACCCCCCGCAGTGTGTTCAGGGACCCACCACCCCCCCGCAGTGTGTTCAAGGACCCACCACCCCCCCGCAGTGTGTTCAGGGACCCACCACCCCCCCGCAGTGTGTTCAAGGACCCACCACCCCCCCGCAGTGTGTTCAGGCACCCACCCCCCCCCCCCCCCCCGCAGTGTGTTCAGGGACCCACCCCCCCCCCCCCCGCAGTGTGTTCAGGGACCCACCCCCCGGCAGTGTGTTCAGGGACCCCCCCCCCGCAGTGTGTTCAGGGACCCACCACCCCCCCCGCAGTGTGTTCAGGGACCCACCCCCCCCCGCAGTGTGTTCTGGCACCCACCCCCCCGGCAGTGTGTTCAGGGACCCACCACCCACCCCCCCGGCAGTGTGTTCAGGGACCCACCACCGCCCCCCCCCCGCAGTGTGTTCAGGCACCCACCCACCCCCCCACAGTGTGTTCAGGGACCCACCCCCCCGGCAGTGTGTTCAGGGACCCACCACCCCCCCGCAGTGTGTTCAGGGACCCACCCCCCCCCCCCCCCGCAGTGTGTTCAGGGACCCACCACCCCCCCGCAGTGTGTTCAGGGACCCACCACCCCCCCCGGCAGTGTGTTCAGGGACCCACCACCCCCCCGCAGTGTGTTCAGGCACCCACCCCCCCCCGCAGTGTGTTCAGGGACCCACCACCCCCCCGCAGTGTGTTCAGGGACCCACCCCCCCCCCCCCCCCCCCGCAGTGTGTTCAGGGACCCACCACCCCCCACAGTGTGTTCAGGGACCCACCACCCCCCCGCAGTGTGTTCAGGGACCCACCACCCCCCCCGGCAGTGTGTTCAGGGACCCACCACCCCCCCGCAGTGTGTTCAGGCACCCACCCCCCCCCGCAGTGTGTTCAGGGACCCACCCCCCCCCCCCCCCGCAGTGTGTTCAGGGACCCACCCCCCCGCAGTGTGTTCAGGGACCCACCCCCCCCCCCCCCGCAGTGTGTTCAGGGACCCACCCCCCCGCAGTGTGTTCAGGGACCCACCCACCCCCCCCCCCGCAGTGTGTTCAGGGACCCACCCCCCCCGCAGTGTGTTCAGGGACCCACCCCCCCCCATCCTGCAGTGTGTTCAGGGACCCACCCCCCCCCCCCGGCAGTGTGTTCAGGGACCCACCCCCCCCCCGCAGTGTGTTCAGGGACCCACCCACCCCGCAGTGTGTTCAGGGACCCACCCCCCCGCAGTGTGTTCAGGGACCCACCCCCCCCCCCCCCGCAGTGTGTTCAGGGACCCACCCCCCCCCCCGGCAGTGTGTTCAGGGACCCACCCACCCCCCCCCGCAGTGTGTTCAGGGACCCACCCCCCCTGCAGTGTGTTCAGGGACCCACCCCCCCCCGCAGTGTGTTCAGGGACCCACCCCCCCCCCCGGCAGTGTGTTCAGGGACCCACCCACCCCCCCCCGCAGTGTGTTCAGGGACCCACCCCCCCTGCAGTGTGTTCAGGGACCCACCCCCCCCCCCTGCAGTGTGTTCAGGGACCCACCCCCCCCGCAGTGTGTTCAGGGACCCACCCCCCCCCGCAGTGTGTTCAGGGACCCACCCCCCCCCGCAGTGTGTTCAGGGACCCACCCCCCCCCGCAGTGTGTTCAGGCACCCACCACCCCCCCCCCCCCCGGCAGTGTGTTCAGGGACCCACCACCCCCCCGCAGTGTGTTCAGGGACCCACCACCCCCCCGGCAGTGTGTTCAGGCACCCACCCACCCCCCGGCAGTGTGTTCAGGGACCCACCCACCCCCCCCGGCAGTGTGTTCAGGCACCCACCCACCCCCCCGGCAGTGTGTTCAGGGACCCACCACCCCCCCGGCAGTGTGTTCAGGCACCCACCACCCCCCCGGCAGTGTGTTCAGGGACCCACCCACCCCCCCCGGCAGTGTGTTCAGGCACCCACCCACCCCCCCGGCAGTGTGTTCAGGGACCCACCACCCCCCCGGCAGTGTGTTCAGGCACCCACCACCCCCCCGGCAGTGTGTTCAGGGACCCACCCACCCCCCCCGGCAGTGTGTTCAGGGACCCACCCACCCCCCCCGGCAGTGTGTTCAGGGACCCACCCACCCCCCGTGTAAAATAACTTTCCCCGCACATCTACATACTTAAACTCTCGTTTGTTTGTCTGTTCCTGAACTACAGCCAAAGCGGTGCACGATAGTGCGACAGTTTCAGGCCCCACCTTACGCACCGTCGCCCATTTGGTGCTAATGGAAGAAGTTTTATTGAAATCGGTGTTATATTTTTAAAGTTATTCGCATTTTAAAGTTTAAATCTATCTCCTAGGGAGGGAGGGGGGGGGAGGATAAGGGGGGGGTTGAGGGGGGTTGAAGGGGATGGAGTGGGGGGGGGGAGGGAGGAGGAGGGGAGGGGGAAGGAGGGGGAGGGAAGGAGCGAGGAGGGAGGGAGGGAGGAGGAGGAGGGATGGAGGGGGGAGGAGAGGGTGCTGCACCAATGTAGGGGAAGTTTGGGCCCAACGGGTCCACTTGGTCTAGTTGCCTTTAAACTTTGTTCCTCGCACCTTGAGGCTTTGCTCTCTAGTCTTTTACATTTTCACCTGGGAAAAAAAAGTTTGTGACTGCCTACCGTAGTTATGCCTGTGGTCATTTTATATTCAATATTGGACAGATATCCCAGTGAGTTTATATTGCTCACTGCCTCCGCTGTCACGCTGTGAAAACAGAGAGGATGAGACGGAGCTTCTTCCCACAGGCCATCAGGACTGTCAACTTTTATAACCCCAGAGACTAACTTTTTGTCGACACTAATAGTAACTTATTAACTTTATTTATATGCTGTAACTGTCATTCTTTTTGTGCACAACCCGCAGGCATTGCCACTTTCATTTCACTGCACATCGTGTATGTGTATGTGACAAATAAATTTGACTTGACTTGACTTGACTTGTGGGACCCAGGTTCGATCCTGACTACGGGTGCTGCCTGTGTGGAGTTTGCACGTTCTCCCTGTGACTATGTTGGTTTTCTCTGGGTGCTCCAGTTTCTTCCTACACTCCAAAGACGTGCAGGTTTGTAGGTTAATTGGCTTTGGTAAGAATTGTAAATTGTCCCCTAGTGTGTGTAGGATAGTGCAAGTGTGTGTGGTGGTTGCTGGTCGGAGCCGAAAGGCCTGTTTCCATGCTGTGTCTCTAAACTAAACTAGCGTGAACGAATGTTTGTTGGTCGGCACGGACTTGATGGGCTGAAGGGCCAATTTCCACACTGTACCTCTAAACTAAACTAAACTTTGGTTAAACATTGGACCAGACGTCATCGCCTCAGAATTAAAGGGCGCACTTTTAGAAAGGAGGTGAGGAGAAACTTCTTTAGTCAGAGGGTAGTTAATCTGTGGAACTCATTGCCACAGAGGGTTGTGGAGGCCAAGTCGGTGGATATTTTTAAGGCAGAGATAGACAAATTCTTGTTTAGAACGGGTGTCAAGGGTTATGGGGAGAAGGCAGGAAAATGGGGTTAGGAGGCAGTGATCAGCCATGTTTGAATGGTGGAGTAGACTCAATGGGCCGAATGGTCTAAATCTACATCTGTCACTTGTGAACATGATGTATTTCCTGCATCACTGCCGTTATGGAATGAGCTCGGTGTGGCTTGAGGATTGAATGAAAGCTCTCTGGTCTCACACTTCCCTTTGTGTGGTGTGTCAGTCACAGCCACACTTGGGAACTTACAGTCTCCTGTGTCTAGTGGGGCCGCTGGCTGGATGGGACTTTCTGTGGAGGAAGGAACTGCAGATGCTGGTTTACACCGAAGATAGATACAAAATACTGGAGTAACTCAGCGGGGCAGGCAGCATCTGTGGAGAAAAGGAATAGGTGACGTTTGGGGTTGAGACCCTTCTTCAGACTGAAGGATAGAGAGGAACTGGGGGATGGGTGGGAGGGGGGGGGGGGGGTGGGGGACTAGAGGTGAGAAAAGGCCAGAACATGTTACTGGACATTTGTTCTGGTCTTTTTTTGCCTCCATTTCCCCCACCACTATTTTTCAGTCTGAAGAAGGGTCTCAACCCGAAACGTCAGCCACTCCCACCCACCCTTTCCTTTACTATAAGTAGAATCACAGAGTCACACAGCACGGAAACAGGCCCTTCGGCCCAACCTGCCCATACTGACCAAGATGCCTCATCTACACTAGTCCCATTTGGCCCGCATCCCTCTAAACCTATCCTACCCAAGCACCTGTCCAAGTATCTTATAAATGTTGTTATAACACCTGCCTCAACTACCTACTCTGGCAGCTCGGTCCATACACCCACCACCCTCTGTAAAAGACTTAACTAGGTAACAATCTGGGTCTTGATTGTAGAATAAAATGATTATCCACAATTCTACAAAATCATGAGAGGAATAGATCGGGTAGACGCACAGAGTCTCTTGCCCAGAGTAGGGGAATCGAGGACCAGAGGACACAGGTTCAAGGTGAAGGGGAAAAGATTTAATGGGAATCCGAGGAGTAACTTTTTCACACAGAGGGTGGTGGGTGTGTGGAGCAAGCTGCCAGAGGAGGTAGTTGAGGCTGGGACTATCCCATCATTTAAGAAACAGTCAGACAGGTACATGGATAGGACAGGTTTGGAGAGTTATGGACCAAGCGCAGGCAGGCGGGACTAGTGTAGCTGGGACATGTTGGGCTAGTTGGGCTAGATGGGCCGAAGGGCCTGATTCCACTCTGTATCACTCTATGACTTTAACGTAGTTGACAGGGGTGGAGTTGGAGTTGGATTCATGGGAGGGGGTCTTGGAGGGGAGGATGCTCCTCAAACTGCGGAGCACCCTGGACAATACAGCTCACCCCCTCCATGACACACTGGCCAACCTGAGGAGCACCTTCAGCAACAGACTGGTCCCACAGAGATGCAGCACAGAACGCCACAGGAGATCCTTCTTCCCTGTGGCTATCAAACTGTACAACTCCTCCCCCTTCTGTCGTGGGCTAGATTGAGACTGACCCCTCCCTCCCCAATCTGTGCACATCCCCAGTCCTTTCCACTCATCACTTTATTCCATGTTTCATGTATCTTGTGTCTTTATGACTGTTGGCAGATGCAGTTTAATGTGGATAAGTGTGAGGTTATCCACTTTGGTGGTAAGAATAGGAAGGCAGATTATTATCTGAATGGTGTCAAGTTAGGAAAAGGGGACGTACAACGTGATCTGGGTGTCCTAGTGCATCAGTCACTGAAAGGAAGCATGCAGGTACAGCAGGCAGTGAAGAAAGCCAATGGAATGTTGGCCTTCATAACAAGAGGAGTTGAGTATAGGAGCAAAGAGGTCCTTCTGCAGTTGTACAGGGCCCTAGTGAGACCGCACCTGGAGTACTGTGTGCAGTTTTGGTCTCCAAATTTGAGGAAGGATATTCTTGCTATTGAGGGCATGCAGCGTAGGTTTACTAGGTTAATTCCCGGAATGGCAGGACTGTCATATGTTGAAAGACTGGAGCGACTAGGTTTGTATAAACTGGAATTTAGAAGACTGAGAGGGGATCTTATTGAAACAGAAAAGATTTTTAAGGGATTGGACACATTAGAGGCAAGAAACATGTTCCCAATGTTGGGGAAGTCCAGAACAAGGGGCCACAGTTTAAGAATAAGGGATAGGCCATTTAGAACAGAGATGAGGAAAAACTTTTTCAGTCAGAGAGTTGTAAATCTGTGGAATTCTCGGCCTCAGAAGGCAGTGGAGGCCAATTCTCTGGATGCTTTCAAGAGAGAACTAGATAGAGGTCTTAAAGATAGCAAAGTCAGGGGGTATGATCAGCCATGATCACATTGAATGGCGGTGCTGGCTTGAAGGGCTGAATGGCCTCCTCCTGCATCTACTGTCTATTGTCTATCAGTTTGATAGACCTGGGATCAGTGAAGTTCCATCGTTTGTTATTGCTTGACAGGACAACCCTCTCCTGCCAGTAACTAACCTGGTGATTCTCGTGTGCTGTCCCAATGCCACCACGTGCTGGTTTAGGTGAGGGGGCTGGTACAGTGTGCATTGTTCCAGGCATGACCGGTAACACAACCCCTATAATCTTAAACTACCATCTCATTGCTGTCAATAATCCACATTCCATTGACATTTTTAACTACAGGTCAGACCTGCCTGCTAACTTTGTGGGACTCATGCACCCAGAGCTTTCAGGTGGTTTATCAAGTCATGACAAAGGTGTTGGGAGAATGTTTTTCAGAAAATGCTCCAATGGGCTGACGATTACTTCTCTCGACAGCAAAGACCTGCAGGTTTAGTTTAGAGATACAGCGCGGAAACAGGCCCTTCGGCCCACCGGGTCCGTGCCGACCAGTGAACCATATAACCATATAACCATATAACAACTACAGCACGGAAACAGGCCCGTTCGGCCCTACCAGTCCACACCGACCACTCTCTCTGACCTAGTCTCATCTACCTGCTCTCAGACCATAACCCTCCAATCCCCTCCTATCCATATACCTATCCAATTTACTCTTAAATAATAAAATCGAGCCAGCCTTCACCACTTCCACCGGAAGCCCATTCCATACAGCCACAACCCTCTGAGTAAAGAAGTTACCCCTCATGTTACCCCTAAACTTTTGTCCCTCAATTCTGAAGTTATGTCCCCTTGTTGGAATCTTCCCCACTCTCAAGGGGAAAAGCCTACCCACGTCAACTCTGTCCGTCCCTCTTAAAATTTTAAAAACCTCTATCAAGTCCCCCGTCAACCTTCTACGCTCCAAAGAATAAAGACCCAACCTGTTCAACCTCTCTCTGTAGCTTAAGAGCTGAAACCCAGGCAACATTCTAGTAAATCTCCTGTGTACCCTCTCCATTTTGTTGACATCCTTCCTATAATTTGGTGACCAGAACTGCACACCATACTCCAGATTCGGCCTCACCAATGCCCTGTACAATTTTAACATTACATCCCAAATTCTATACTCGATGCTCTGATTTATAAAGGCAAGCATACCAAACGCCTTCTTCACCACCCTATCCACATGAGATTCCACCTTCAGGGAACAATGCACAGTTATTCCCAGATCCCTCTGTTCCACTGCATTCCTCAATTCCCTACCATTTACCCTGTACGTCCTATTTTGATTTGTCCTACCAAAATGCAGCACCTCACACTTATCAGCATTAAACTCCATCTGCCATCTT
>NC_135967.1:49004384-49049900 GCF_053455715.1 Rhinoraja longicauda | reverse complement strand
CGCACTCTTTCTCTTCCAGGCTCCTCACTCTCTGTCTCTCTCTGTCTCTCTCTCTCTCTCTCTCTCTGTATCACTCTGTCTCTCTCTCTCTCTCTCTCTGTCTCTCTCTCTCTCTCTGTCTCTCTGTCTCTCTCTCTCTCTCTCTGTATCTCTCTGTCTCTCTCTCTCTCTCTCTCTCTCCTCTCTCTCTCTCTCTCTCTCTCTCTCTCTCTCACTCTCTCACTCTGTCTCTGTCAATTTCATTTTTTTTTCAATTTAAAATACTTTATTAGCATGATAAGAGACATCATTATGTTGCCAAAGTATAGAACATAACATACATATTTTAAACTGCATGAATATAAATACAAGTATACAATGCATTGGTCGATATGCCCCTGTACATATATAATTTATATATATTTATAGCCTTTTATCGATTCCTACTCGTTCTTGCCGTTGCAAACTGTGCAGAAAGGTAGCAAGTTTAGCAGGTTCATATTAATTTTCTTAGTGTCAATTAGTCACTTTGTGTATGAGTGTATGTACATGTGTACATGTTGAGTGTATGTGTACATGTTGAGTGTGTACATGTTGAGTGTATGTGTACATGTGTACATGTTGAGTGTATGTGTACATGTGTACATGTTGAGTGTATGTGTACATGTTGAGTGTGTGTACATGTGTACATGTTGAGTGTATGTGTACATGTTGAGTGTATGTGTACATGTTGAGTGTATGTGTACATGTTGAGTGTGTGTACATGTGTACATGTTGAGTGTATGTGTACATGTGTACATGTTGAGTGTGTGTACATGTTGAGTGTATGTGTACATGTGTACATGTTGAGTGTATGTGTACATGTTGAGTGTATGTGTACATGTTGAGTGTATGTGTACATGTTGAGTGTATGTGTACATGTGTACATGTTGAGTGTATGTGTACATGTTGAGTGTATGTGTACATGTTGAGTGTATGTGTACATGTTGAGTGTATGTGTACATGTTGAGTGTATGTGTACATGTGTACATGTTGAGTGTATGTGTACATGTTGAGTGTATGTGTACATGTGTACATGTTGAGTGTATGTGTACATGTTGAGTGTATGTGTACATGTGTACATGTTGAGTGTATGTGTACATGTTGAGTGTATGTGTACATGTGTACATGTTGAGTGTATGTGTACATGTTGAGTGTATGTGGTACATGTTGGTCATTCACTGTCTCTCATGTTGTGGCATGCTGGTACATATTTGTGTACCAAGATGGGCCGTACTTCCTTCGCCCAAGGATTATTCTTAGTTGTAATATATCGTCTAGTTCTTTAAAATCTGGGGTTTCCAGACTGAGTTTTTCAAGTATATTTCCTTATTTTGTCGAATTGTTTACATTTTAAGAGGAAGTGCATCTCTGTTTCGGCCTCATCTGTCAAACAGTGACCGCATATTCTTATTTTCTCTTGGTTGCCAAGATCTCTTCTGTCTTCCTTTTTCAACTGCCAAATGATGGTCACATGGTGAGGGTCTGTCTGCTTTATGTCTCTAACAGTTGAGAGATAGTCGGCCAATTTATCATCTCTTTATAGGGCACGGTAGCACTCTAGTTTTGGCTTTTAGTGACTTTATCCCAATGTTCCAGATAGATTTCTTTGCGTTGTTTAATAATTTGGTTCACTCTAACTGGTGATTGGAAAGCAGTGTTGATCTGAGACTGGTCAAGGTTTAACTGAGTAGGAGTAGTTAGTCTCAATACCAACTGACACAGGGAGCTCTTTTCTGGGTTCCCCTCTTGGGTTTGGAGGGCTTTGAACTGGAGGGTGTCCGGGGGACTAGATTTAAGGTGATTCCAAAACTTTAGTGCTGGTTTCTGGATATTTATTATCAGTGGGTATCTACCTAATTCCACCCTACATGCGTTTGTTGGTGTTTTCCTTTGGATGCGGAGGATGTTCCGACAAAACTCCGCATGTCGGGCCTCTGTTGTGTGTTTTTCCCATTTAGTATAGCTATGGTGACTGAGTGGACCCCATACTTCACTACCATAAAGCACAATGGGCTGTCAAATATTTTAAGCCAGATTTTAATTGGGATTTGGATGTTGTAGAATCTTTTTATTGCATACAGAGCTCTTCGAGCTTTCTCTTTGAGTGCATTCACTGCCATGCTAAAGCTCCCTGATGCTGCAATAGTTAGACCAAGGTAAGTGTAGCTCATAGTGTGTTCGATAATAATACCATTGAGAGTGAATTGGTATTTGTCTTCCTGACATCTGGGTCTTTTTTGAAAAACCATGATGTTGGTTTTCTTTAGATTTACTGGCAGGGCCCAATGTTGGCAGTAATCATCGAGTAGGTCTAACTGTTGCTGCTGTCCCTGTTCTGTGGGAGACAACAAAACCAAGACATAAAGCAGGGATTTTACCTCTCCGTCCAGAGGACAGAGGCCCGGCGCTGTGCTCTGGTCCAACTTTACTGCCAAATCGTTTATGTACACATTAAACAGTGTTGGGCTCAGATTGCAGCCTTGCCGGACGCCTCTTCTCTGGGTGAAGAGATCAGTGCATTTGTCCCCAATTTTGACACCACATTTATGATTCAAATACATTGATTTAATAAGGTCGTATACCTTTCCTCCTATACCATATATAACCATATAACCATATAACAACTACAGCACGGAAACAGGCCCGTTCGGCCCTACCAGTCCACGCCGACCACTCTCCCTGACCTAGTCTCATCTACCTGCTCTCAGACCATAACCCTCCAATCCCCTCTCATTCATATACCTATCCAACTTACTCTTAAATAATAAAATCGAGCCTGCCTCCACCACTTCCACCGGAAGCCCATTCCATACAGCCACCACCCTCTGAGTAAAGAAGTTACCCCTCATGTTACCCCTAAACTTTTGTCCCTCAATTCTAAAGTTATGTCCCCTTGTTGGAATCTTCCCCACTCTCAAGGGGAAAAGCCTACCCACGTCAACTCTGTCCGTCCCTCTTAAAATTTTAAAAACCTCTATCAAGTCCCCCCTCAACCTTCTATGCTCCAAAGAATAAAGACCCAACCTGTTCAACCTCTCTCTGTAGCTTAAGTGCTGAAACCCTGGCAACATTCTAGTAAATCTCCTCTGTACCCTCTCCATTTTGTCGACATCCTTCCTATAATTTGGCGACCAGAACTGCACACCATACTCCAGATTCGGCCTCACCAATGCCCTGTACAATTTTAACATTACATCCCAACTTCTATATTCGATGCTCTGATTTATAAAGGCAAGCATACCAAACGCCTTCTTCACCACCCTATCCACATGAGATTCCACCTTCAGGGAACAATGCACAGTTATTCCCAGATCCCTCTGTTCCACTGCATTCCTCAATTCCCTACCATTTACCCTGTACGTCCTATTTTGATTTGTCCTACCAAAATGCAGCACCTCACACTTATCAGCATTAAACTCCATCTGCCATCTTTCAGCCCACCCTTCCAAAAGGCCCAAATCTCTCTGTAGACTTTGAAACTCTACTTCATTATTAACTGCACCACCTATCTTAGTATCATCTGCATATTTACTAATCCAATTTGCCACACCATCATCCAGATCATTAATGTAAATGACAAGCAACAGTGGACCCAACACAGATCCTTGGGGTACTCCACTAGACACTGGCCTCCAACCTGACATACAGTTGTCAACCATTACCCTCTGGTATCTCCCATTCAGCCATTGTTGAATCCATCTTGCAACCTCACTATTAATACCCAATGATTTAACCTTCTTAATCAACCTTCCATGTGGAACCTTGTCAAATGCCTTACTGAAGTCCATATAGACAACATCCACAGCCTTGCCCTTATCAATTTCCCTGGTAACCTCTTCAAAAAATTCAAGAAGATTAGTCAAACATGACCTTCCAGGCACAAATCCATGTTGACTGTTTCTAATCAGGCCTTGTTTATCCATATGTTTATATATATTGTCCCTAAGTATCTTTTCCATTAATTTGCCCACCACAGACGTCAAACTAACAGGTCTATAATTGCTAGGTTTACTTTTAGAACCTTTTTTAAACAAAGGCACAACATGCGCAATGCGTCAATCTTCCGGCACCATCCCCGTTTCTAATGACGTTTGAAATATTTCCGTCATAGCCCCTGCTATTTCTGCACTAACTTCCCTCAATGTCCTAGGGAATATCCTATCAGGACCTGGAGACTTATCCACTTTTATATTTTTCAAAAGTGTCCGTACCTCCTCTTCTTTAATACCACAATGGAGAGGTTTGTAATAAAGCCCTTCATGCCAAATAGAGTCAAATGCTTTTTTAAAGTCAATAAAATAGGCAAATATTTTCCCATTTTTTGCTTGATGTATATGTTTTTCAATGAGAGTGTGAAGAGTATAGATATGGTCAGTGGTGCGGTGTTTTGGAAGGAAGCCAATTTGGTTTTTACAGAAAATATTATAGTTGCTAAGGAAATCCTGCATTCTGTTATTTATAATACTGCAGAATAACTTCCCTAGGCAACTACTGACACAGATGCCACGAGAATTGTTTGGATTTGATTTGTTTTCACTCTTATAAATGGGCGAAATAAGCCCTTGACACCAAATATTGGAAAAATAACCTGAACGTAATATGATGTTGAACAACCTAAGCATAATGTTCTGCATCTCCGGAGTGCTATACTTAAGCATTTCATTTTTAATGCTGTCTGGACCACAAGCTTTCTTTGAGTGGAGAGATTTTATTTTTATGGCCAATTCTTCTGGAGTGATTGGGAAGTCGAGAGGGTTTTGATAGTCTTTCATTGCTGTTTCTAATGTTTGGAGTTTTTCTCTGATATAAGAGTAGTTGGAGTTTATTTTATTTATTGGAATGTCTTTATATAGATCTTCGATGTATGCCCTCCAGGTATCACCATCTTGAGTTGGTAATGTTTGTGGTTTTGTTGTGCCCAGGCTATTCCACATATCAAAGAATTTGTTTTGATTTATGGAGTTTTCAATTTCTTCAGGTCTTTTATGGGTGTGGTTTTGTGTTTTGTTCCTAATAGTGTGTTTATATCTTTTAAGGGTTTCATTATATCTAATACGTAAGTCTGAGTTGTTTGGTTGGCAGTGTTTTTGACTTGATATTTTCCTCAGAGTTTTTCTGGCATTTTTGCACTCGTAGTCAAACCATTTTTCATGGTTATGTTTTTTGATGATTTTTCTCTTCTGTTTCACAAGGTCAGCTTTGATAGCTGCCTTGTGAAAGATCATATTAATGTCATTTATTCACAAAATGCTGGAGTAACTCAGCAGGTCAGGCAGCATTTCGGGAGAGAAGGAATGGGTGACGTTTTGGGTCGAGACCCTTCTTCAGTCTGAAGAAGGGTCTCGACCCGAAACGTCACCCATTCCTTCCCTCCCGAGATGCTGCCTGACCCGCTGAGTTACTCCAGCATTTTGTGAATAAATACCTTCGATTTGTACCAGAATCTGCAGTTATCTTCTTATATTAATGTCATTTATGGCCATGTTTACACCATCTCTGGTAGTCTCATATGGGTAGGTCTTAAATTACGATATTTTATTGATGAGATCGGGTGAGTTCAGGGCCATGATGAATTTATCTCCACTGTCTGGAGTCCATCTGTATGTCTGATTTAGTTTATAGAGCTTACTGGGCTTTTTTACGTCTTTAATTTGAGCAGAGAACTTTAGGTACACGTTGATTTGTCTATGGTCTGAGAGAGGGGACTGCTGCCTAACAGTGAATGCACTGATAGTGCAGGGGTCCATATCAGTGATTGCATAGTCCACCACGCTAGACCCAAGAGCTGAGGAATATGTGAACCTCCCCATCGAGTCCCCTCTGAACCTACCATTAACTATATATAGGCCCAAGGCTCGACAGAGATGCACTACCTCTCTGCCACTTACATTTATTTCACAGTCAAGGTTGTTCCGGTTGGTGATGGTTGGTGTGACGTACAAGGGGGTTTGACCGAACACATGGTTGTGGCCCTGTGGGTCTATGAAATCGGGTTCACATCTGGTCCTTGCATTCAAGTCCCCACATAGTAGCACGTTTCCCTGGGCCTGGAAATGGTTGATTTCCGTGTGGAGAGTTTCAAATAGATCCTCCTCAAAGTATGGCGATTCCATTGGGGGTTTGTAGACAGCACATAGATATGTATCTACCTCAGTTATTCCAATTTCTTTATCTAGTTTCAGCCATATATGTGATTTCCCCAGTTTTATTGATGTAATGTGACTGTCTAGTTCTCTCTTGTACCACACCAAGACACCCCCGCAAGTTCTGCCCTTATGTATATTAGTCGTTTACTTCATGATACCCTGAGGGGCAGTGAGTAAACGAATCCTTTCGGTGCCATGTTTCTGTTTATATCATTATATTATGCATCATATGGGAGGCGCATTCCCAATCTCGTTGTACCCCTGTACAATGACAATAAAGATATATTGTATTGTATTGTATTGTATATCAGTATCTTCTATGAGCTTTAGGAATTCAGGGTTCCTAGTCTTCATCCCGAAGGTTGAGGAGTAGTGACCCTGGATATTCCAGCAGCTTATATGGAATCAACTCATTTATTTTTACTTATATATATTTTTTCTTCAGAGAACCCCCCCATCCCCCCATTTTGTGGGACAAGTGTGAGAATTACTTATTTGGTATGCCGTGGTAAGGCAGGCTCGTACTGCCACCTAGAAATAATAATGATATTAAAAATAGTAATATCAACAATATTAATAGTAAGAAGTGTAAGATAATAACTGCAGATTCTGGTACAAATCGAAGGTATTTATTCACAAAATGCTGGAGTAACTCAGCAGGTCAGGCAGCATCTCAGGAGAGAATGGGTAACAATAGACAATAGATGCAGGAGGAGGCCATTCGGCCCTTCGAGCCAGCACCGCCATTCAATGTGATCATGGCTGATCATTCTCGTTTCGTTTCGGGTCGAGAAGAAGAAGTCTGAAGGAGGATCTCGACCCGAAACGTCACCCATTCCCTCTCTCCTGAGATGCTGCCTGACCCGCTGAGTTACTCCAGCATTTTGTGAATAAATATTAATAGTAATATCAATAATATTAACAGTACTAATTCAGTGCAATCCTACGCTATTTTTTTCTTTTATTAGTCACTCGGGAGGGACTGTTTTATATGTATGTGGTTTTTGTTTTTTTTACCACAAGAGTTGGGAGCACAGGGAGTGCAGCAGCTTCCTGATATCCCCCAGCTCCAGGGTGGTCAGCAACTGTGGCTGAGCAGGTGGGCCAGGGGCAATGGCGGTCCTTGCTGGACTGTTGTGTCTCTATGTCTCTCTGTGTGTCTCTGTGTGTCTCTGTGTCTCTCCGCCTCTCCGTCTCTGTGTCTCTGTGTGTCTCTGTGTGTCTCTGTGTGTCTCTGTGTGTCTCTGTGTGTCTCTATCTCTGTGTCTCTGTGTCTCACTGCCTCTGTCTCTCTGTCTCTCCATCTCTCCGTCTCTGTGTCTCTCTGTCTCACTGCCTCTGTCTCTCTGTCTCACTGCCTCTGTCTCTCTGTCTCTCCATCTCTCCGTCTCTGTGTCTCTGTGTCTCTGTGTCTCTGTGTCTCTGTGTCTCTGTGTCTCTGTGTCTCTCTGTCTCTCCGTCTCTGTGTCTCTGTGTCTCTGTGTCTCTCCATCTCTCCGTCTCTATGTCTCTCTGTGTGTCTCTGTGTCTCTGTGTCTCTGTGTCTCTGTGTCTCTGTGTCTCTGTGTCTCTGTGTCTCTGTGTCTCTGTGTCTCTGTGTCTCTCCGTCTCTCCGTCTCTGTGTCTCTGTGTCTCTGTGTCTCTGTGTCTCTGTGTCTCTGTGTCTCTGTGTCTCTGTGTCTCTGTGTCTCTCCGTCTCTCCGTCTCTGTGTCTCTGTGTCTCTCTGTCTCTGTGTCTCTGTGTCTCTGTGACCCTGTGTCTCTGTGTCTCTGTGTCTCTGTGTCTCTGTGTCTCTGTGTCTCTGTGTCTCTGTGTCTCTGTGTCTCTGTGTCTCTGTGTCTCTGTGTCTCTGTGTCTCTGTGTCTCTGTGTCTCTGTGTCTCTGTGTCTCTGTGTCTCTCTGTCTCTGTGTCTCTGTGTCTCTGTGTCTCTCCGTCTCTCCGTCTCTGTGTCTCTGTGTCTCTCCGTCTCTGTGTCTCTGTGTCTCTGTGTCTCTGTGTCTCTGTGTCTCTGTGTCTCTCCGTCTCTGTGTCTCTGTGTCTCTGTGTCTCTCCGTCTCTGTGTCTCTCCGTCTCTGTGTCTCTGTGTCTCTCCGTCTCTGTGTCTCTGTGTCTCTGTGTCTCTGTGTCTCTGTGTCTCTGTGTCTCTGTGTCTCTCCGTCTCTGTGTCTCTGTGTCTCTGTGTCTCTGTGTCTCTGTGTCTCTCCGTCTCTGTGTCTCTCTGTCTCTGTGTCTCTGTGTCTCTGTGTCTCTGTGTCTCTGTGTCTCTGTGTCTCTGTGTCTCTCCGTCTCTGTGTCTCTCTGTCTCTGTGTCTCTGTGTCTCTGTGTCTCTGTGTCTCTGCGTCTCTGTGTCTCTGTGTCTCTGTGTCTCTGTGTCTCTGTGTCTCTGTGTCTCTGTGTCTCTCCGTCTCTCCGTCTCTGTGTCTCTGTGTCTCTGTGTCTCTGTGTCTCTGTGTCTCTGTGTCTCTGTGTCTCTGTGTCTCTGTGTCTCTCTGTCTCTGTGTCTCTGTGTCTCTGTGTCTCTGTGTCTCTGTGTCTCTGTGTCTCTGTGTCTCTGTGTCTCTGCGTCTCTGTGTCTCTGTGTCTCTGTGTCTCTGTGTCTCTGTGTCTCTGTGTCTCTGTGTCTCTGTGTCTCTGTGTCTCTGTGTCTCTGCGTCTCTGTGTCTCTGTGTCTCTGTGTCTCTGTGTCTCTGTGTCTCTGTGTCTCTGTGTCTCTCCGTCTCTGTGTCTCTCCGTCTCTGTCTCTCTGTCTTTCTGCCTCTCCGTCTCTCTTTCTCTCTTTTAACAATTTAACTGTAGGCCTTTTGGGTCGATAACCCAACAAAACTCTCGCTCCTGCTTCTACACAGTTAAAGTATGTCACCGCTGGAGCGATCTTGTAGCTCTGTCACATCAAGTCTGACCCAGTCTAGTCCCAGTGGCAGGGCGGTGCCAGATTGCCTGTGGGTCAAGAAGGTCTGGGTTGATGATCTGCTCGAGTCTCGGGATCCAGGTCCTTGTTGACATTGTGACTGTGGGCCGAAGGGCCTGTCCGTGTGCTGTGGTGTTCGGTGTCAAGTGATGGGGTATCTGACAGCGGGCGTGGGGAGAAAGGTCAGATGGATCACCACTGATGGTAACTTTGCCTGACCCGCTTCTCCAGATTAATGTGTAGGAAAATAACTGCAGATGCAGGTTCAAATTGAAGGTAGACACAAAACTCTGGAGTAACTCAGCGGGTCAGGCAGCATCTCAGGAGAGAAGGAATGGGTGACGTTTCAGGTCGAGACCCTCCTTCAGAGTGAAGAAGGGTCTCGACCCGAAATGTCACCCATTCCTTCTCTCCTGAGATGCTGCCTGTCCCGCTGAGTTACTCCAGCGTTTTGTGTCCACCTCCAGATTAATGTTTTGTTACTTTACCGGTTATTCATAAGTGAATGGAGCAGCTTTAGGCCATTCGGCCCATCAAATCTACTATCAAACCTACTCCATCATAGAAACATCCTGCCCCCTCCCCTGACATCAGTCTGAAGAAGGGTCTCGACCCGAAACGTCACCCAATCCTTCTCTCCAGAGATGCTGCCTGACCCTGGAAACATAGACATAGAAACATAGAAAATAGGTGCACAAGGAGGCCATTCGGCCCTTCGAGCTAGCACCGCCATTCATTGTGATCATGGCTGATCGTCCACAATCAATAACCCGTGCCTGCCTTCTCCCCATATCCCTTGATTCCACTATCCCCTAGAGCTCTATCTAACTCTCTCTTAAATCCATCCAGTGATTTGGCCTCCACTGCCCTCTGTGGCAGAGAATTCCACAAATTCACAACTCTATGGTTGAAAATGTTTTTTCTCACCTCAGTTTTAAATGGCCTCCCCTTTATTCTTAGACTGTGGCCCATGGTTCTGGACTCGCCCAACATTGGGAACATTTTTCCTGCATCTAGCTTGTCCAGTCCTTTTATAATTTTATATGTTTCTATAAGATCCCCTCTCATCCTTCTAAACTCCAGTGAATACAAGCCTAGTCTTTTCAATCTTTCCTCATATGACAGTCCCGCCATCCCAGGGATCAATCTCGTGAACCTACGCTGCACTGCCTCAATTACAAGGATGTCCTTCCTCAAATTAGGAGACCAAAACTGTACACAATACTCCAGATGTGATCTTACCAGGGCCCTATACAACTGCAGAAGGACCTCTTTACTCCTATACTGAAATCCTCTCGTTATGAAGGCCAACATTCCATTAGCTTTCTTCACTGCCTGCTGTACCTGCACGCCAACTTTCAGTGACTGGTGTACAAGGACACCTAGGTCTCGCTGCACCTCCCCCTTACCTAACCTAACTCCATTGAGATAATAATCTGCCTCCTTGTTTCTGCAGCCAAACCCTCTGAGCCACTCCAGCATTTTGTGTCTACCTTCGATTTAAACCAGCATCTTTCCGACACACGTACCTGTCCAAACGTGTTTTAAATGCTGTTATAGTCCCTGCCTCAAATACCTCCTTTGGCAGCTCGTTCCATACACCCACTACCTTCTGAGTGATATTTGTCCTCTCACCTTAAACCTATGTCCCCTTGTTCTCTATCCCCCTACCCTGGATAAAAGACTGTGCATTCACCCGATCTATTCCCCTCATGATTTTACACACCTCTATAAGATCACCCCTCAGCCTCCTGCACCCCAAGGGATAAAGTCCTAGCCTGGCCAACTCTCCCTGTGGATCTGTGGTGAAAAAGAATAGGTGACGTTTCGGGTCAGGACCCTTCTTCGAATTCGTGGTCTGAAGAAGGGTCCTGTCTTGAAACGTCACCTATCCATGTTCTGTAGAGATGCTGCCTGACCCGCTGAGTTACTCCAGCACTCTGTGAAATGTCACCTATCTATGTTCACCACAGATGCTGCCTGACCCGCTGAGTTACTCCAGCACTCTGTGTCTATCTTCAGAATAACCACTGCTGGCACCAACTGCAGGATGTTTGGACAAACAGTGTGGATGTTTGATAGACGGGGAGCACTGTACACAAGGCATGCCTCGCCTCGACTGCCTTCAGTGTGCTGCAATGCCTATGAGACTTGCACACTTGCCAATAAAAATAGGAAGCATTTAAAATATAATTATCGCTGCAGCCTAGTGTGACAAGAGGCAATCCGATGGCGTTGGCAAGCGGCAAATTCATACAGGGTGTTGGAAACCTGTAGCAAAGCTGTTGTGATCAAAGCTGGGGCTGGAGGTGGTAGGGAACGGTTTGGGACAGAGCGAGGGGGAACGGATTGGGACAGAGAGGGGGAACGGATTGTAACAGAGAGGGGGAACGGTTTGTAACAGAGCGAGGGGGAACGGTTTGTAACAGAGCGGGGGAGCGGTTTGGGACAGAGAGGGGGAACAGTTTGTAACAGAGCGAGGGGGAACAGTTTGTAACAGAGCGAGGGGGAACGGTTTGTAACAGAGCGGGGCAACAGTTTGTAACAGAGCGAGGGGGAACGGTTTGTAACAGAGCGAGGGGGAACGGTTTGTAACAGAGAGGGGGAGTGGTTTGTAACAGGGGGAGCGGTTTGTAACAGAGAGGGGGAGCGGTTTGTAACAGAGCGGGGGAACGGTTTGGGACAGAGCGAGGGGGAACGGTTTGGGACAGAGCGAGGGGGAACGGTTTGGGACAGAGAGGGGGAACAGTTTGTAACAGAGAAGGGGAACGGTTTGGGACAGAGCGAGGGGGAACGGTTTGGGACAGAGAGGGGGAACGGTTTGGGACGGAGAGGGGAACGGTTTGTAACAGAGAGGGGGAGTGGTTTGGGACAGAGAGGGGGAGCGGTTTGGGACAGAGAGGGGAACGGTTCAGCCACAGTTTGAGAGGGAGGGTTTGGGGACACAAGAGGGAAGGGTTTGGGGAGAGAGCAAGGGGGATAAGGTTTTGGAAGAGAACGAGAGGGCAAGGTTTGGCCAGAGTGAGCGATGTGAAGGTTCGGCAAGGGATCGGATCAAAGACCAAGAGCTTGTCCCAGGAGGTACTGCAAGGGAGGTGGTCATCTAAGGGGCTGTGGTGGTCTCCATCAGGATGGTCTCGGGTCTGATTCCGGGTCCCTGTGGACATGGGAGCTCCGTTCCAAAATGGAGGAAAGTAACTGCAGATGCTGGTACAAATGCTGGAGTAACTCAGCAGGTCAGGCAGCATCTCGGGAGAGAAGGAATGGGTGACATTTCGGGTCAAGACCCTTCTTCAGTCTGAAGAAGGGTCTCGACCCGAAACGTCACCGATTCCTTCTCTCGTAGATTGTTCCAAAATGAGTCAGTGAAGTCGTGAACGCAGATTATTTTACGTTAATCGGATATCCAAGTCATTAATGCGTGTAAAAATAAGGACTGCTCCTGAACCTTGAGGGGGCTGGTTGAGGATGTCGTTAAGTTGGAGGGGTGCGTTTGCTTGGGCTTGCAGACTTGAGTCCTGGAGAAAGGATTGATCGGCTGGGGACTCTTGCCTTTGGCACGTAGGAGGCTGAGGTGTGACCTTATTGAGGTGCGCAAGGTCATGGGGGGGGGGGCATACAGTGAACGCTCACTGTCTTATTTCTAAGGCGCGAGGATTCTAAAACTGGAGGGCAAAGACTTAAGATGAGAGAGGAGATTTAAGATGGACGTGAGGGGCAACTTTTCACTCGGAGGGTAGTCTGCTTCTGGAACCAGCTGCCAGAGGAGGCTCTAGATGCAGATACAATGGCAGCTTTTAAAAGAAATGCCCTCCAGTTTAAGCTTTTAAAATTGTTTGGATAGATACGTGGATGGGGAAGTTAAACATAGAAACATAGAAAATAGGTGCAAGAGTAGGCCATTCGGCCCTTCGAGCCTTCACCGCCATTCAGTATGATCATGGCTGATCATCCAGCTCAGTAACCTGTACCTGCCTTCTCTCCATACCCCCTGATCCCTTTAGCCACAAGGGCCACATCTAACTCCCTCTTAAATATAGCCAATGAACTGGCCTCAACTACCTTCTGTGGCAGAGATTTCCACAGATTCACCACTCTCTGTGTGAAAAAAAAACGTTCTCATCTCGGTCCTAAAAGACTTCCCCCTTATCCTTAAACTGTGACCCCTTGTTCTGGACTTCCCCAACATCGGGATCAATCTTCCTGCATCTAGCCTGTCCAACCCCTTAAGCATTTTGTAAGTTTCTATAAGATCCCCCCTCAATCTTCTAAATTCCAGCGAGTACAAGCCGAGTCTATCCAGTCTTTCTTCATATGAAAGTTCTGCCATCCCAGGGATCAATCTGGTGAACCTTCTCTGTACTCCCTCTATGTCATACATGAGGAATCGAACCTGGGTTGTTGTGGCTGTGAGGCAGCAGCATATCATAGAAACATGGACGATACGTGCAGGAGGCCATTTGGCCCTTCAAGCCTGTACCCACCGCCATTCATTGTGATCATGGCTGATCATCCACAATCAGTAACCCGTGCCTGCCTTCTCCCCATATCCCTTGATTCCACTAGCCCCTAGAGCTCTATCTAACTCTCTTTTAAATTCATCCAGTGAATCGGCCTCCACTGCCCTCTGTGGCAGAGAATCCCACACATTCACAATTCTCTGGGTGAAAAGTTTTTTTCTCTCCTCAGTTTTAAACGGCCTCCCTTTTTATTATTATTATTTTTTATTTTTTATTTTTTTGGTGCAGGAGGAGGCCATTCGGATTATCGAGCCAGCACCACCATTCAATGTGATCATGGCTGATCATTCTCAATCAGTACCCTGTTCCTGCCTTCTCCCCATACCCCCTGACTCCGCTATCCTTAAGAGTTCTATCTAGCTCTCTCTTGAATGCATTCAGAGAATTGGCCTCCACTGCCTTCTGAGGCAGAGAATTCCACAGATTCACAACTCTCTGACTGAAAAAGTTTTTCCTCATCTCTGTTCTAAATGCCCTACCCCTTATTCTTAAACTGTGGCCCCTTGTTCTGGACTCCCCCAACATTGGGAACATGTTTCCTGCCTCTAACGTGTCCAACCCCTTAATAATCTTATATGTTTCAATAAGATCCCCTCTCATCCTTCTAAATTCCAGTGTATACAAGCCTAGCCGCTCCAGTCCTTCAACATATGACAGTCCCGCCATTCCGGGAATTAACCTAGTAAACCTTCGCTGCACGCCCTCAATAGCAAGAATATCCTTCCTCAAATTTGGAGACGAAAACTGCACACAGTACTCCAGGTGCGGTCTCACTAGGGCCCTGTACAACTGCAGAAGGACCTCTTTGCTCCTATACTCAACTCCTCTTGTTATGAAGGCCAACATTCCATTGGCTTTCTTCACTGCCTGCTGTACCTGCATGCTTCCTTTCCGTGACTGATGCACTAGGACACCCAGATCTCGTTGTACGTCCCCTTTTCCTAACTTGACACCATTCAGATAATAATCTGCCTTCCTATTCTTACCACCAAAGTGGATAACCTCACACTTATCCACATTAAACTGCATCTGCCATGCATCCGCCCACTCACACAACCTGTCCAAGTCACCCTGCAACCTCATAGCATCTTCCTCACAGTTCACACTACCACCCAGCTTTGTATCATCTGCAAATTTGCTAATGTTACTTTTAATCCCTTCATCCAAGTCATTAATGTATATTGTAAATAGCTGGGGCCCCAGCACCAAGCCTTGCGGCACCCCACTAGTCACTGCCTGCCATTATCCCCACTCTTTGCTTTCTGTCTGTCAACCAATTTTCTATCCATGTCAGTACCCTACCTCCAATACCATGTGCTCTAATTTTGCCCACTAATCTCCTATGTGGGACCTTGTCGAAGGCTTTCTGAAAGTCGTGGAACACCACATCCACCGGCTCTCCCCTGTCCATTTCCCTAGTTTTATTCTTAGACTGTGTGGCCCCTGGTTCTGGACTCCCCCACCATTTGCCGTTCCTGGTTCTGGTCTCCCCCACCATTGCTAAATCCTGCCATTCCATAGTGGGGAGACAATAAACTAGTGGCCTACTGCCTTTTGTTAAATGTAAAACCTGAGGGGTCCCGTAAAAGGGACCACATCACCCCGATTCTGGCCTCTCTCCACTGGCTCCCTGTACGGTACAGAATCAACTTCAAGCTCCTCCTATTCACGTATAAAGCCCTAAATGGACATTCACCCCCCCTACATCAAAAATCTTCTAACCCACCTCTCTAACTCCAGGTCCCTCAGGTCGGCCGACTTGGGGCTACTCACTATCCCGCGGTCTAGGCTTAAGCTCAGGGGTGACCGCGCTTTTGCGGTTGCAGCTCCTAGACTGTGGAACGGCATCCCTCTCCCCATCAGAACTGCCCCCTCCATCCACTCCTTTAAGTCCAGGCTCAAAACCTGTTTCTACTCCCTAGTGTTTGAGCCCTCTGAGGGGGCGCTGTGAACTGTTTATGTATGTGCTGTTATATTTGTGTGCCATTGTATGTTCGTTCTTAGTACCTGAACCGATGTACAGCACTTTGGTCAATGTGGGTTGTTTTTAAATGTGCTACACAAATAACATTGGCTTGACTTGACTTGTGTGTGGAAATGAAGTGAAGGATGGCAAGTGTTTGCGGAACCAGTTCTGGGTTCAGCCTGAATCTGCCCAGCCTCAGTGGGTCAGCAAAACCCACAGGACTCTCTGATGTTTCATTACAAGCAAGCAACTGCTGGAAATAAAACACACAAATATTGTGACATCAAGTGATGGGGAAATTACCAAAGATTGTGAAACACAAAACATCAACTGTTGCTTACTAATGTGGCCTCTGTATCCAACATATTTAACCCTTCACTGCAACCTATTCTTACATGCAACTCTCTAATTAATTCCACGTTTGTAATTATTATTTACATTTTAAGTATTGCTTTCATTTTGAACACCCTGCCAATAGCTCTGCAATTACAGTACGACTCCACCTACAATTTCCCTTCAACATAGGCGTGTAAGTGAAAGTGTGTGCATGTGTGTGAGGGTGTGTGAGCATTTGTGTATGAGTGAGTGTGTGTGAGTGTGTTTGTGTGTGAGTATTTTGTGTGTGAGTGCATTTGTGTGTGAGTGTGAGCGTGTTTCTGGGAGTGAGTGTGCATTTGTTTATGTTTGCTTGTGTGAGTGTGTTTGTGTGTGAGTGCATTTGTGTGTTTCTGGGAGTGAATGTGTGCATTTGTGTGTGTGCATCTGTGTGAGAGTGGATGTTTGTGTGTGAGTGTTAGCCCGTGTGTTAGTGTGTGTTAGTGTGTGTTAGCCCGTGTGTTAACCCGTGTGTTAGCCCATGTGTTAACCCGTGTGTTAGCCTGTGTGTTAGTGTGTGTTACCCCGTGTGTTAGCGTGTGTTAGCGCGTGTGTTACCCCGTGTGTTACCCCGTGTGTTACCCCGTGTGTTAGGGTGTGTTAGCGTGTGTGTTACCCGTGCGTGTGTTACCGTGTGTTATTCGTCTGTTAGCGTGTGTTAGCTGTGTGTTACCCTTGCGTTAGCCCGTGTGTTAGCGTGTCTGTTACCCCGTGTGTTAGCGTGTGTGTTACCCGTGCGTTAGCCCGTGTGTTAGCGTGTGTGTTACCCCGTGTGTTAGCGTGTGTGTTAGTGTGTGTTACCCGTGCGTGTGTTAGCCCGTGCGTGTGTTAGCACGTGTGTTACCCGTGCGTTAGCCCGTGTGTTACCCGTGTGTTACCCGTGTGTTACCCGTGTGTTACCCGTGTGTTACCCGTGCGTTAGCCCGTGTGTTAGCGTGTGTGTTACCCCGTGTGTTAGCGTGTGTGTTAGCGTGTGTGTTACCCGTGCGTGTGTTAGCCCGTGCGTGTGTTAGCCCGTCCGTGTGTTACCCGTGCGTTAGCCCGTGTGTTACCCGTGTGTTACCCCGTGCGTTACCCCGTGTGTTAGCGTGTGTGTTACCCGTGCGTTAGCCTGTGTGTTAGCGTGTGTGTTAGCGTGTCTGTCTGTGTCTCATCTGTCTCCCTGCCTTACAGTGGACCTGCCAGACCCGGCCAACCTGACAGTGGTACAGAGAGGGATTGGCATGGTGAACTATTGCTGGTCCTGGCCTCCGCCACGGTACCTCGACAACGACAGCAGCAGCCCCTACCAATACGACAGCTACTTTCAGTACGACGATGACCGCTGGCAGGTAAATGCCCATCTTGCTCACTGCCCATTTCTATCTTGTTTTATACTGAACAGCCATTCCACTCTCAATCAATCTTTAATGTCCCTGTTAATGTTATTTTCCCATAAACTGCTGAAAAACCCCACTCTCCTCTTCACTGACTCCTTTATTTTTGTCACGATTAGATTTAGTTGTCAATCTGTTATCATCCTTGCCAAATTTTAATAAGGGTGATATATTCACAAAGTGCTGGAGTAACTCAGCGGGTCAGGCAGCATCTGTGGAGAACATGGATAGGTGACGTTTCACAGAGTGCTGGAGTAACTCAGCGGGTCAGGCAGCATCTGTGGAGAACATGGATAGGTGACGTTTCACAGAGTGCTGGAGTAACTCAGCAGGTCGGGCAGCATCTGTGGAGTAAAGTAATAGGTGAAGTTTCAGGTCGAGTCCTTTCTTCAGACTGAGAATCTGGAAAGGGAAACAAAATATATAGACCGTCATATTGAGATACATAACTCTCTAACTTCAAGATACCTCCTCTCTCTCCTTCCCTCCACCACCCCTCATACCAGCTTCAAGTCGTCTTGTTGAGTCTCATAACAAACCGGCCCAATTATAGACCAAACAGGAAAGTCTGGAAAAACTCAGCAGGTCAGGCAGCATCTGTGGAAAGAATAACAGCTGACAGTTAATGTATAATGCTATCTGTTCTGACTGGATAGCAAGCAAGGCTTTTCACTCTACCTGGTACAGGTGACAATAATAAACCTAAACCTAAGTTCACGTTTCAAATCAATAAACTTCTGTCCTTCTGAAGAAAGAGCACTCGCTCCTCATTGGCACAGCGGGTAGTGCTGCTCCCTCACAGCGCAGAGACCAGGGTCCCTGTCTGTTAGGTGCTCCAGGTGTGGCCACACCTCACCTGGACCTGGTCCTCCAGGTGTGGCCACACCTCACCTGGACCTGGTCCTCCAGGTGTGGCCACACCTCACCTGGGCCCGGTCCTACAGGTGTGCCTAGACCTCACCTGGGCCCGGTCCTCCAGGTGTGGCCACACCGCACCTGGGCCCGGTCCGCCAGATGTGCTTTATCTCGGTAAGTGTACAACTGCCGCATATTAGGTCTTTCTGTTACTGTACCCCATACCGTTACTGTATCCCATTACTGTACCCCGTACCCATTACCGTACCCGTTACTGCACCCCGTTACCGTACCCCGTTACCGTACCCCGTTACCGTACCCCGTTACCGTACCCCGTTACCGTACCCCGTTACCGTACCCCGTTACCGTACCCCGTTACCGTACCCAGTTACCGTACCTCGTTACCGTACCCCGTTACCGTACCCCGTTACCGTACCCCGTTACTGTACCCAGTTACTGTACCCCGTACCATCCACCTGTTTTCCGTTGCCTTCAACTAGCGGGAAAAAATAAACTCGTACCAGTGCCGGGAGGAGTTTGTGGATTGTAACCGGAAAGTCACCTTCCACTTGCGAGCATATGTGAAAGGCACATCTGAACCTTGTCGAGCAAGCAACTGGGTCGACATTTCAATCCCCTCGGAAGAAGGTACGGTCACGTTTGAGCACAGCTGTGATGGAAATCCAACCTCCCTTCCATTGACTCCATCTACGCCTCGCGCTGCCTCGGTAAGGCCAGCTTCTCACTGAGGCGCTGGTCAGGCCACAGTTGGAATATTGTGAGCAAGTTCTGGGCCCCGTATCTGAGGAAGGATGTGTTGGCTCTGGAGAGGGTCCAGAGGAGGTTTACAAGAACGATCCCAGGAATGAGTGGGTTAACGTATGATGAGCGTTTGTGGGCACTGGGCCTGTACTCGCTGGAGTTTAGAAGGATGAGAGGGGACCTCATTGGAACGTACAGAATAGTGAGCGGCCTGGATAGAGTGGATGTGGAGAGGATGCTTCCACTGGTGGGAGAGTCTAGCACTAGAGGGCACAGCTTAAGAATAAAAGAACGTTCCTCTAGGAAGGAGATGAGGAGGAATTTCTTTAGTCAGAGGGTGGTGAATCTGTGGAATTCATTGTCACAGAAGGCTGTGGAGGCCAAGTCATTTATTATTTTTAAGCCAGTGATAGATAGATACTTGATTAGTTTCGGGTGTCAGGGGTTATGGGGAGAAGGCAGGAGAATGGGGTTAGGAGGGAGAGATCGATCAGCCGTGATTGAATGGTAGAGTAGACTTGATGCAGCGGTAGAGTTGCTGCCTTACAGCAGCAGAGACCCAGGTTCAATCCCAACCACGGGTGCTGTCCGTACGGAGTTTGTACGTTCTCCCCGTGACCATGTGGCTTTTGTCCTTGTACTCCTGTTCCCACCCACATTGCAGAGACGTGCAGGTTTGTAGGTTAGTTGGCTTCTGTAAATAGTCCCCGGTGTGCAGGATAGTGCTAGTTTTGGGGTGATTGTTGGTCGGCACGGGCTCGGTGGGCTGAAGGGCCTGTATTCACGCTGTATTTCTGAGGGTCTAAATAGACCTATGTTCTCCTTGGAAGAACCCAAGTAACTAAGACGTGCGAACTGCTGAGAAACAATAATTCACTGACAATCTGGGGGCAGTTGAACACAAGAGCTTGATCAACATCTGTACTCAACCTGGTGCCGAGTTAATCTAATCAGGAAGCGGTGTTTGGGGCGGCACGGTGCCGCAGCGGTAGAGTTGCTGCCTTACAGCGAATGCAGCGCCGGAGACCCGGGTTCCATCCCGACTACGGGTGCTGTCCGTACGGAGTTTGTACGTTCTTCCCGTGGGTTTTCTCCGAGATCTTTGGTTTCCTCCCACACTCCAAAGACGTGCGGGTTTGTAGGTTAGTTGGCTTGGTAAACGTAAAAATTGTCCCTCGTGGGTGTAGGATAGTGTTAGTGTGCGGGGATCGCTGGTCGGCGCGGACCCGATGGGCCGAAGGGCCTGTTTCCGCGCTATCTCTAAACTAAATGAAACTAAAGGGTCTGATTTCCCCACCACCTTTATTGTTTCTCTGGTAGGTGTTGCTGCTGTCAAAAACTTCAACTGCGTGTTCTACAATTTTGAATACATCAACTGCACCTGGGACATGGGAAGTAATGCTCCTCCTGATGCCATCTATCACTTCCATTACTGGTAACTAAGTGTTGAGTCATATCGTCTCAGTCATGGAGTCTTGCTGCACGCAAACTGACCTTTCAGTCCAACTCATCTGTGTCTGTCAGGTTTTCTAACAGAGCTTTAGGTGTGGCACAGTAACACAGTAACACAGTGGCACAGTAACACAGCCATAAATCTGCTGCCTCACAGCGCCAGAGAAATATGGGAAATGTGGACGCACCTCGGGAGCCAGCTCTCAGTGGTGTCTGCCATCACTGATGAAATTCATCTTTGGTTCAATCCCGACTACGGATGCTGCTTGTCGTGTAGTTTACATGTTTTCCCCGTGATCGCGTGGGGCTTTTTCTGGGTGTGCCACTTTTCTCTCGCACTCAACAGGCGTGCAGATTTGTAGGTTAATTGACTTCTGTAAATTGCCCCTAGTGTGTTGGGTGCAAAACTGGGATATCATGGACCTAGTGAGCGGGTAATCATTGGTCAGCATGCACCCAGGGGTGGGTCTGGTCAGTATGCACCCAGGGGTGGGGTGGTCAGCATGCACCCAGGGGTGGGGTGGTCAGCATGCACCCAGAGGGCTGAAGAGCCTGGTTCTATTCCTCATGATTTTGTCCACTCTGTATCACCCCTATTGCACCTGTCCCTACCCCGTTAGTCAGCCTGAAAAGGTCCCGACCCAAAACATCACCTATCCACGTCCTCCAGAGACGCTGCCTGACCCACCACGGATGTATGGACCAGGCTGCCAGAGGAGATGGCTGGGGGGGGTTAAGGGGGGGGCACCAGAAAATGGGGGAATTAGGGGAGGGCACCAGTAAATGGGGGAATTAGGGGAGGGCACCAGTAAATGGGGGGTGGGGGAATTAGGGGAGGGCACCAGTAAATGGGGGGGAATTAGGGGAGGGCACCAATAAATGGGGGGTGGGGGAAATTAGGGGAGGGCACCAGTAAATTGGCCCTCGATTCCCCTACTCTGGCCAAGAGACTGCGTCTACCCGATCTATTCCTCATGATTTTGTACACCTCTGTAAGATCACCCCTCATCCTCCTGCGCTCCAGGGAATAGAGTCCCAGCCTACTCAACCTCTCCCTGTAGCTCACACCCTCTAGTCCTGGCAACATCCTCGTTAATCTTCTCTGTACCCTTTGCATCTTTCCCAGAACTGAACACTATACTCTCAATGCTGTTTCACCATCGTCTTATACAACTGCAACACGACCCGTGTCTACACTCAACACTTTGACTAATGAAGGCCAAAGTGCCAAAAGCCCTTTTGACCACCGTATCTACCTGTGACTCCACCTTCATCAACCATGCACCTCCATCTATTCTATGCTGCTGGCAACGTCCCACCTCTTTTGCAGATTTCTCTTCCCCGTTATAATCAGTCCGAAGAAGGGTCCCAACCCGAAACGTCAACTATCCATGCCCTCCAGAAGCGCTGCTGATCCACAAAAGGTCCTTGAATCTTTTCCTCTTCCCTCGTCTGCCCCCTTTCCAGTTGCTGCTGTATTGTTGCTGGAGCAGGGCCGCCAGATCTACACACAGTGATGCGTGTGCTTGTGAAATGCTCCTCGTGCTGTGCCCACTGTGTGTGTTGGAACCCAGCCTTCCTTGTGCTCCCTCCCACAGGCAAGTGAACATGTCCGGCGAGCAGAACTGCAGCAACTACATCTACAATGCGAACCAACGCGTGGGCTGCCAGATTCACCACGACCACATAGTCAAAGAGATGGTTTTGCACAGTCGGGTGGAAGGAGAGAGCTCCATGGTGAAGATGAAACCATTCTACTACAAGCTGGAGAGGTTTGCCTTTGGTATGTGATTATGCTCAACCTCTGCACACCCAACACCAGTCTCAATCAGGTGCACTCCCTTGGGCAGCCATGTTAGGGCCAACTAACAGGGGCGTTACAGTAGGGTTGCCAGCTGTCCACATTAGCCGGGCCATCCCGTATTTTGGGCTAAATTGATTTGTCCCATATTAAGCCCAGACACTGTAGATCCCGACAGTGTAGGCCCGGACAGTGTAGGCCCGGACAGTGTAGGCCCGGACAGTGTAGGCCCGGACAGTGTAGGCCCGGACAGTGTAGGCCCGGACAGTGTAGGCCCGGACAGTGTAGGCCCGGACAGTGTAGGCCCGGACAGTGTAGGCCCGGACAGTGTAGGCCCGGACAGTGTAGGCCCGGACAGTGTAGGCCCGGACAGTGTAGGCCCGGACAGTGTAGGCCCGGACAGTGTAGTCCCGGACAGTGTAGGCCCGGACAGTGTAGGCCCGGACAGTGTAGGCCCGGACAGTGTAGGCCCGGACAGTGTAGGCCCGGACAGTGTAGGCCCGGACAGTGTAGGCCCGGACAGTGTAGGCCCGGACAGTGTAGGCCCGGACAGTGTAGGCCCGGACAGTGTAGGCCCGGACAGTGTAGGCCCGGACAGTGTAGGCCCGGACAGTGTAGGCCCGGACAGTGTAGGCCCGGACAGTGTAGGCCGGACAGTGTAGGCCCGGACAGTGAAGGCCCGGACAGTCTAGGCCCGGACAATGTCGGTCCGGACAGTCTAGGTCCAGAGGCCCCGCAGCCGCCTAATGGAGGCCGCTCCACCTCCCGGCCCGGGCGGCCGCCATTGGTGGAACGGGAGCACGTGGCCGCTGTCTGGGTGAGGTCACGTGGGGCATGGGGCGGTGACGTCACCTTGTCCCATATTTCGGAGTGAGATAGTTGGCAACCCCTAGTCACCTGCGATTCCACTCCCCCCCCCCCCCATTGCTGCCTCTTGTGATGCACCTACTCTCAGCAGTTTTTTAGAATGTACAGCACAGGAACTGGCCCTTCGGCCCATCGTGTCTCTGCCCAACACGATGCCATCTGCGTGCACATAATCCACATTCCTCCATTCCCCGCACATCCAAAAGGCTCTTTAATGGCACTGTCAGAAAGTGGAAGAAAGGGTGTGGAGAAGATTTAAGCGGTTTTGCCAGGACCTGAGGGCCTTGTGCTGTAAACTGTGGGCTGAAGGGCCTGTTGCTGTGCTGTACATTGTGGGCTGAAGGGCCTGTTACTGTGCTGTACACTGTGGGCTGTTGCTGTGCTGTACACTGTGGGCTGAAGGGCCTGTTGCTGTGCTGTACATTGTGGGCTGAAGGGCCTGTTACTGTGCTGTACACTGTGTGCTGTTGCTGTGCTGTACACTGTGGGCTGAAGGGCCTGTTGCTGTGCAGTACATTGTGGGCTGAAGGGCCTGTTACTGTGCTGTACACTGTGTGCTGTTGCTGTGCTGTACACTGTGGGCTGAAGGGCCTGTTGCTGTGCAGTACATTGTGGGCTGAAGGGCCTGTTACTGTGCTGTACACTGTGTGCTGTACACTGTGTGCTGTACATTGTGGGCTGAAGGGCCTGTTACTGTGCTGTACACTGTGTGCTGTTGCTGTGCTGTACACTGTGGGCTGAAGGGCCTGTTGCTGTGCTGTACACTGTGTGCTGTACACTGTGTGCTGTACACTGTGGGCTGAAGGGCCTGTTGCTGTGCTGTACACTGTGTGCTGTTGCTGTGCTGTACACTGTGGGCTGAAGGGCCTGTTGCTGTGCTGTACATTGTGGGCTGAAGGGCCTGTTGCTGTGCTGTACTGTTTGATCTACATCGAGGGCAGGGTTCAATCCTGCATTTACAATAATACGTCTCCATTCAAAATGTCTGTGATCTCGGTGATTTATTATTGTGTAAATATTTAAACCAGGAAATTAGCAGTTACAATTGTTAAACTTCTGCAAATTACTAACATCACACCGCAGATAACAACTGACGTGCGGTAAAAGTGAGGATAAGAGTCGCAGTAACACAGTGGGCCATGTGTAGGAAGGAACTGCAGGTGCAGGTTTAAACCGTAGGTAGACACAAAATAGACAATAGGTGCAGGAGGAGGCCATTCGGTCCTTCGAGCCAGCACCGCCATTCAATGTGATCATGGCTGATTATTCTCAATCAGTACCCTGTTCCTGCCTTCTCCCCATACCCCCTGACTCCGCTATGCTTAAGAGCTCTATCTAACTCTCTCTTGAATGCATTCAGAGAATTGGCCTCCACTGCCTTCTGAGGCAGAGAATTCCACAGATTCACAACTCTCTGACTGAAAAGGTTTTTCCTCATCTCCGTTGTAAATGGCCTACCCCTTATTCTTAAACTGTGGCCCCTTGTTCTGGACTCCCCCAACATTGGGAACATGTTTCCTGCCTCTAACGTGTCCAACCCCTTAATAATCTTATACGTTTCGATAAGATCCCCTCTCATCCTTCTAAATTCCAGTGTATACAAGCCTAGTCGCTGGTAAATCAGCGGGTCAGGCAGCATCTGTGGGGAGAAGGAATGGGTGACGTTTCAGGTCGAGACCCTTCTTCAGACTGATGTCAGGGGAGGGGGGCAGGTACGTCACCCATTCCATCCCCTCCACAGATGCTGCCTGACCCACTGAGTTACTCCAGCGCTCTGTGAAACGTCACCTATCCATGTTCTCCACAGATGCTGCCTGATCCGCTGAGTTACTCCAGCACGTGCAAACTCCGTACAGACAGTGCCCGTGGTCGGGATGGAACCCGGGTGTCTGGCACTGTAAGCGCGCGAGTAGTCTCAATGGGGTGAGGTCTCTGGTTGTGGGAGAAGGTGGAAGGAATAAAGCTAGGGTTAGCCCACTGAGTGGGGAATGAGGAGAGATGGTATTGTGTTCCTCAGAAGGTCAATGGAACCAGGCTGAGGCATCCATGACTTCACAGATGGCAGATTCTTGATGTGAAAGTGGGTGAAAGGCGTCAGTGGGCAGACGGAAACACAGAGGCGAGATTACAACCACATCAGCCCTGATTGTGTGCATGTTATATTTACCTTTATTGTTGTCATGTGTACTGAGGTAGAGTGAAAAGCTTCCGTTTGCATGCAATCTAATCAATTTGGATAACACTGTACACAAATACAACGACGTCAAACTACAATACAACAGGTGGAGCAAAGGGGAAGATACCGAGTGCAGAATGTAGTTCTCAGCATTGTAGCGCATCAGTTCCACAGACAACGTCCAATGTCCGCAATAGGGTAGAGGTGAATCGGACAGAACCCTAGCCTATGGAAGGGCCGTTCACACACAGGCAGAGGTCCAGTTAGTATCCTGTTCAGGGGTAATATAGTGATGGCCTGTCCCTATGATGTGCAGAACTGCAGACGCTGGCTTACTCCGAAGATGGAGTAACTCAGCGGGTCAGACAGCATCTCTGGAGAGAAGGAACAGGTGACGTTTCGGCTCAAGATCCTTCTTCGTACCTAGAGTCCATCAGGTATGTAGAAGGTTCCCGACACAAAACGTCACCTATTCCTTTTCACCAGAGATGCTGTCTGTCCCTATAATGTTCTCTTCCATGTTCTCAATGGTGCAAGAGACACAAAGTGCTAAGTTGTCCGTTCCTGCCCTTATCTCTCTGCATGGTGAACAGGAACTAGGGTTGCCAACTTCCTCGCTCCCAAATACAGGACAAGGTGACGTCACCGCCCCGCGCCCGGGCGGCTTCCATTGGTGGAGCGGGAGCACGCGGCCGCTGGCTGGGTGAGGTCACGTGACCCTTTGTCCCGTATTTGGGAGTGAGGAGGTTGGCAACCCTACTAATACGGGACAAGGGCGGTCCCGTACGGGACAAAGCAAAATACGGGATGTCCCGGCTAATACGGGACAGTTGGCAACCCTAACAGGAATGGTCAGGTACTTAAACCTGGGACATCTCCGCTCCTCATCTCCAGTCCCTCGGTGATCTTCTGTTGCTGTTGTCTGCCCAGGGTCCTCCTGTCTCACGGCACCCTGTTGATCTCCTGAAGACCAGAATCAAGTTGTTAATTCTGTCATGTCAATCCATCCCCCAGCACCATCGGCACTGCTCTTTGAGCTATGGTGCTGCCTGATCAAGGAATGCTGGGAGCTGGGTGGCCGCTGGCTGGGTGAGGTCACGTGGGGCGCGGGGCGGTGACGTCACCCTTTGTCCCTTATTCGGGAGTTAGAAAGTTGACAACCCTTACCATGGGACTATCGTTGATCGGACTTTCCTGGCTTGATCTTGCACTAATCATTATTCTGGTCATTTCCTTTATCCTGTACCTGTAGACTGTGGGCAGATGGATCGTAATCATGCATTGTCTTTCTGGTGACTGGATATCAGGCATCAACGCTTTCACTGCGCCCCGGTACACCTGACAATAAACTGATCTAAACTACCTTCTACTTTCTTGAAGTGAAACTGCGGCCTCCGGGAAGGATTAAAGTCACGGCCATTCCCAACGGCATTAACGTCAGCTGGACCATTCCCAGTAACTGGAATTCACATTGTGTGAAATACGAAGTGAACGTTTCGAACAGCAAGAAGGGTTTGTGGATGGTCTACTCCGTGAGTCCCTGTCCTTGTTTAAGGGGCTTTCAGACGGCCGCGTGGGCATGTGGGGAGTGGGGGGAGTGGGGGGCATGTGGGGAGCTCTGGGACACAAGCAGACAGGAGTTTAGTTTAGTTTCATAACTGTTACACCATCCAGACAATTACAACTGAACCATCCACTGTGTACAGATAAAGGATAAAGGGAATAACGTTTAGTGCAAGGCCAAGTCCGATAATAATAATAGGTGCAGGAGGAGGCCATTCAGCCCTTCGAGCCAGCACTGCCATTCAATGTGATCATGGCTGATCATCCTGCCTTCTCCCCATACCCCCTGACTCCGCTATCTTTAAGAGCTCTATCTAGCTCTCTCTTGAATGCATTCAGAGAATTGGCCTCCACTGCCTTCTGAGGCAGAGAATTCCACAGATTCACAACTCTCTGACTGAAAACATTTTTCCTCATCTCCGTTCTAAATGGCCTACCCCTTATTCTTAAACTGTGGCCCCTGGTTCTGGACTCCCCCAACATTGGGAACATGCTTCCTGCCTCTAACGTGTTCAACCCCTTAATAATCTTATATGTTTCGATAAGATCCCCTCTCATCCTTCTAAATTCCAGTGTATACAAGCCTAGTCGCTCCAGTCTTTCAACATACGACAGTCCCACCATTCCGGGAATTAACCTAGTAAACCTACGCTGCACGCCCTCAATAGCAAGAATATCCTTCCTCAAATTTGGAGACCAAAACTGCACACAGTACTCCAGGTGCTGTCTCACTAGGGCCCTGTCCAACTGCAGAAGGACCTCTTTGCTCCTATACTCAACTCCTCTTGTTATGAAGGCCAACACTCCATTGGCTTTCTTCACTGCCTGCTGTACCTGCATGCTTCCTTTCAGTGACTGATGCACTAGGACACCCAGATCTCGTTGTACGTCACCTTTTCCTAACTTGACACCATTCAGATAATACTCTGCCTTCCTATTCTTACCATCAAAGTGGATAACCTCACACTTATCCACATTAAACTGCATCTGCCATGCATCCGCCCACTCACACAACCTGTCCAAGTCACCCTGCAACCTCATAGCATCTTCCTCACAGTTCACACTACCACCCAGTTTTGTATCATCTGCATATTTGCTAATGTTACTTTTAATCCCTTCATCCAAGTCATTAATGTATATTGTAAATAGCTGCGGTCCCAACACCGAGCCTTGCGGTACCCCACTAGTCACTGCCTGCCATTCTGAAAGGGACCCATTTATCCCCACTCTTTGCTTTCTGTCTGTCAACCAATTTTCTATCCATGTCAGTACCCTACCTCCAATACCATGTGCTCTAATTTTGCCCACTAATCTCCTATGTGGGACCTTGTCGAAGGCTTTCTGAAAGTCGAGGTACACCACATCCACCGACTCTCCCCTGTCCATTTTCCTAGTTACATCCTCAAAGAATTCCAGAAGATTAGTCCAGCATGATTTCCCCTTCGTAAATCCATGCTGACTCGGAATGATCCTGTTACTGCGATCCAAATGCTCCGCAATTTTGTCTTTTATAATGGACTCCAGCATCTTCCCCACCACTGATGTCAGACTAACTGGTCTATAATTTCCCCTTTAAGAGCTCTATCTAACTCTCTCTTGAAAGAAACATATGAAGGAAGGAAGTGCAGATGCTGGTTTACACCAAAGATAGAAACAAAATGCTGGAGTAACTCAGCAGGTCAGGCAGCTTCTCTGGAGAAAAAAAATAGGTGACGTTTCGGATGGAGACCCTTCTGCAAACTTGACCTGCTGAGTTACTCCAGCATTTTCAGTCTCTCTCTGATTAACGATAGCCCTGTCCACACTCGCCCCATGTTCTCCCACTCCTGACACACCAGGGGCAATTTGCAGAGTGCCTATTAATCTACAAACACGCATGTGTTTGGAATGTGGGAGCAAGTTGAATCAGGAGATAAAATTGGCGTGTCAAAAATGTAATGCTACGGTGGTTATGGGAGATTTCAACATGCAGGTTGACTGGGAAAATCAGGTTGGAAATGGACCCCAGGAAAGAGAGTTTGTAGAGTGCCTTCGAGATGGATTCTTAGAACAGCTTGTACTGGAGCCTACCAGGGAGAAGGCAATTCTGGATTTAGTGTTGTGTAATGATCCTGATCTGATAAGGGGATAATTAAGGCTGCTATGAAGCGGTCCTGCTGAGCCGGATGGCCACAACGCATAGATCAACTTGCACTTTACCCTGACTAAAAAACTGTTACAATTGTTTCGTTTCGTTGGGTTGCTGTTAATTACTTAAATTATTGCATCGTATGGGAGGCGCATTCCCAATCTCGTTGTACCCCTGGGTACAATGACAATAAAGATATATTGTATTGTATTGTATTGTAGAGGCATATAAAAGAGCCATTAGGAGGCAGTGATCACAACATGATAAGTTTTACTCTGCAAATGGAAAGGCAGAAGGGAAAATCGGAAGTGTCAGTATTACAGTATAGCAAAGGGGATTACAGAGGCATGAGGCAGGAGCTGGCCAAAATTGACTGGAAGGAGGCCCTAGCAGGGAAGACGGTAGAACAGCAATGGCAGGTATTCCTGGGAATAATGCAGAGGTTGCAGGATCAATTTATTCCAAAGAGGTGGAAAGACTCTAAGGGGAGTAAGAGACACCTGTGGCTGACAAGGGAAGTCAGGGACAGCATAAAAATTAAGGAGAGGAAGTATAACATAGCAAAGAAGAGTGGGAAGACAGAGGATTGGGACTCTTTTATAGAGCAACAAAAGTTAACTAAAAAGGCAATACGAGGAGAAAAGATGAGGTACGAGGGTAAACTAGCCAATAATATAAAGGAGGATAGCAAAAGTTTTTTTAGGTACGTGAAGAGGAAAAAAATAGTCAAGGCAAATGTGGGTCCCTTGAAGACAGAAGCAGGGGAATTTATTATGGGGAACAAAGAAATGGCAGACGAGTTAAACCGTTACTTTGGATCTGTCTTCACTGAGGAAGATACACACAATCTCCCAAATGTTCTAGGGGCCGGAGAACCTAGGGTGATGGAGGAACTGAAGGAAATCCACATTAGGCAGGAAATGGTTTTGGGTAGACTGATGGGACTGAAGGCTGATAAATCCCCAGGGCCTGATGGTCTGCATCCCAGGGTACTTAAGGAGGTGGCTCTAGAAATAGTGGAAGCATTGGAGATCATTTTTCAATGTTCTATAGATTCAGGATCAGTTCCTGTGGATTGGAGGATAGCAAATGTTATCCCACTTTTTAAGAAAGGAGGGAGAGAGAAAACGGGTAATTATAGACCAGTTAGTCTGACATCAGTGGTGGGGAAGATGCTGGAGTCAATTATAAAAGACGAAATTGCTGAGCATTTGGATAGCGGTAACAGGATCATTCCGAGTCAGCATGGATTTACGAAGGGGAAATCATGCTTGACAAATCTACTGGAATTTTTTGAGGATGTAACTAGGAAAATTGACAGGGGAGAGTCAGTGGATGTGGTGTACCTCGACTTTCAGAAAGCCTTCGACAAGGTCCCACATAGGAGATTAGTGGGCAAAATTAGGGCACATGGTATTGGGGGTAGGGTACTGACATGGATAGAAAATTGGTTGACAGACAGAAAGCAAAGAGTGGGGATAAATGTGTCCCTTTCGGAATGGCAGGCAGTGACCAGTGGGGTACCGCAAGGTTCGGTGCTGGGACCCCAGCTATTTACGATATACATTAATGACTTAGACGAAGGGATTAAAAGTACCATTAGCAAATTTGCAGATGATACTAAGCTGGGGGGTAGTGTGAATTGTCAGGAAGATGCAATAAGGCTGCAGGGTGACTTGGACAGGTTGTGTGAGTGGGCGGATACATGGCAGATGCAGTTTAATGTAGATAAGTGTGAGGTTATTCACTTTGGAAGTAAGAATAGAAAGGCAGATTATTATCTGAATGGTGTCAAGTTAGGAGGAGGGGGAGTTCAACGAGATCTGGGTGTCCTAGTGCATCAGTCAATGAAAGGAAGCACGCAGGTACAGCAGGCAGTGAAGAAAGCCAATGGAATGTTGGCCTTCATAACAAGAGGAGTTGAGTATAGGAGCAAAGAGGTCCTTCTACAGTTGTACCGCGCCCTGGTGAGACCGCACCTGGAGTACTGTGTGCAGTTTTGGTCTCCAAATTTGAGGAAGGATATTCTTGCTATGGAGGGCGTGCAGCGTAGGTTCACTAGGTTAATTCCCGGAATGGCGGGACTGTCGTATGTTGAAAGGCTGGAGCGATTGGGCTTGTATACACTGGAATTTAGAAGGATGAGGGGGGATCTTATTGAAACATATAAGATAATTAGGGGATTGGACACATTGGAGGCAGGAAACATGTTCCCAATGTTGGGGGAGTCCAGAACAAGGGGCCACAGTTTAAGAATAAGGGGTAGGCCATTTAGAACGGAGATGAGGAAGAACTTTTTCAGTCAGAGAGTGGTGAAGGTGTGGAATTCTCTGCCTCAGAAGGCAGTGGAGGCCAGTTCGTTGGATGCTTTCAAGAGAGAGCTGGATAGAGCTCTTAAGGATAGCGGAGTCAGGGGGTATGGGGAGAAGGCAGGAACGGGGTACTGATTGAGAAAGATCAGCCATGATCGCATTGAATGGCGGTGCTGGCTCGAAGGGCTGAATAGCCTACTCCTGCACCTATTGTCTATTGTCTATTGTCACCCGGAGGAAACCCACGCGGTCTTGGTGAGCACATGGAAACTCCACGCAGGCAGCGCCCGTGGTCAGGATCGAACGCTGGTCTCTGGTGTTACGAGTCAGTAGTTCTACCCTCTGTGCCACCCACTACAACAGGAGATGTGATAAGTAATGGGCTGTACAGAATATTTCTGTATAGGTTTGTAAATACCTCTCACCTACAGTTCCAGACACAAGCAGGGAAGATCAATGGCGTGGACACCACATCCAAGAACAAGATCCAGGTGCGAGCGATGTACGAGACGTGTGGGTCCGCGGGCATTTGGAGTGAGTGGTCATCCCCGGAATATTTCGGTAAGAGAAAACGCTGCCCTTCCATCCGCCGGCTGGCTTCATGTAACTCAGCGGGTCAGGCAGCATCTGTGGAGAACATGGATAGGCGACGTTTCACAGAGTGCTGGAGTAACTCAGCGGGTCAGGCAGCATCTGTGGAGAACATGGATAGGTGACGTTTCACAGAGTGCTGGAGTAACTCAGCGGGTCAGGCAGCATCTGTGGAGAACATGGATAGGTGACGTTTCGAGTCGAGCCCCTTCTGGCCTCATGACTGCTTCATGCAGGGTCTGTGATGGTAAAAATACTCTCTTTGTGGTTTCTTAAAACTAAAATGGAAAAGTGACGCTCTGACAGAAAGCTGCCACAGTGTTTTAGAGTTATTCAGGTTTAGTGACACAGCGTGGAAACAGGCCCTTCAGCCCACTGAGTCCATGCCGACCAGCGATTGCACCTACACCAGTGCTATCCTACACACTAGGGACAATTTACCAACGCCAATTAACTTCCAACCCTGCCCGTCCCTGGGATGCCAGAGGAAACCGTAGCACCCGGGGAAAACCCACGTGGTCTCAGGGAGAACATGCAAACTCCGTACAGACAGCAGCCATAGTGGGGATGGATGACGGGTCTCTGGCACTGTGTGGCAGGCAGCTACTGCTGCAATACTTTGCCTCAGGGGTTAGCTGTACAGGCTTATGTTTATTATTGTCACGTCTACCAAGATACAATGAACAGCTTTGTGCGCCATGCTATCCAAACAGCGTAGATACAACGCACATAAATACAATCTCAGGTACAACAGGTGGGGCAAAGGGGGAGATACAGAGTGCAGAATGTATTTCTCAGCATCGTAGCGCATCAGTTCCACAGACAACGTCCAATGTCCACAATGGGGTAGAGGTGAATCGGACAGAACCCTAGCTTATGGGAGGGCCGTTCAGAAGCCTGATCACAGAGGGGAAGGAGCAGTTCCTGAGTCTGGTGGTGCGCGCTCTCAAGCTCTGTACCTTCTGCCGGTCGGGAGAGGGGAGGAGGAGGAATGGCTGGGGTGGGACAAGTCTCTGAGTGTGCTGGCTGCTCCATCGATGCTGCCTGACCTGCTGAGTTCCTCCAGCATTCCAACACTTTATGCTTTACTGAAGATTCCAGCATCTGCAGTTCCTGGTGTCTCTGTTTGCCGTTTCCCACGCTGGCTCTCTGAGTAACACAGTAAACCCCCCTCACCAGACACGGGTCCCATTCCCATTCACACGGGCGGCACGGTGGCACAGCAGTAGAGTTGTTGCCTCACAGCGCCGGAGACCCGGGTCCAATCCCCACCACGGGCGCCGTCTGTACAGAGTTTGTACGTTCTCCCCGTGACCTGCGTGGGTTTTCTCCGAGATCTTCGGTTTCCTCCCACACTCCAAAGACGTGCAGGTTTGTAGGTTAATCGGCTTGGTAAATGTAAAATTGTCCTCAGTGTGTGTAGGATGGTGTTAGTGTGCGGGGATCGCTGGGCGGTGGGCCACGGGCCTGTTTCCTAGGGTTGCCAACTGTCCCGTATTAGCCGGGACGTCCCGTATTTGGGCTACATTGGTTTGTCCCATATCTCACACGTGCCCCATGTCCACAGGGGAAGATACATCGTGGAACTGGAGCGTCGGTCTGATGGTCTTCATCCCCTTGCTGGTGGCAGTCACTGCAATCATGCTCTTCACAAAGCTGAAACAGTAAGAGACAACCTTCCATCAACTCCAACAGTGACAGCAGCAGAACTAGGCCATTCGGCCCATCAAGTCTACTCCACCATTCAATCATGGCTGATCTATCCCTCCCTCCCAACCCCAATCCCCTGCCTTCTTCCCAATAACCCCTGGCACCTGCACGGATCAAGAATCTATCTATCACAGCCTTAAAGACGACTTGGCCTCCACAGCCACAGGATCCCACAGATTCACCACCCTCTCACCACTCTCCATTGACCAGGATCAGGTCCAGCAACACTGAACAAACTTAACATCTTCAGCTGAAGGCACCCCATTCCCCACCCTGTCCCCCCCAAACACCCACCCACCCTGTCCCCCCCACCCACCCTGTCCCCCTCCACCCCACCCTGTCCCCCTCCACCCCACCCTGTCCCCCTCCACCCCACCCTGTCCCCCCACCCACCCTGTCCCCCTCCACCCCACCCTGTCCCCCTCCACCCCACCCTGTCCCCCTCCACCCCACCCTGTCCCCCTCCACCCCACCCTGTCCCCCCACCCACCCTGTCCCCCCACCCACCCTGTCCCCCCCACCCACCCTGTCCCCCTCCACCCACCCTGTCCCCCTCCACCCCACCCTGGGGTGTCGGTGGGGACAGGGTGGGTGGGGGGACGGGGTGGGTGAGGGAAAGGGTGGGGGGACAGGGTGGGGTGGAGGGGGACAGGGTGGGTGGGGGGGACAGGGTGGGTGGGGGAGATAGGGTGGGGTGGAGGGGGACAGGGTGGGGTGGAGGGGGACAGGGTGGGTGGGGGGGACAGAGTGGGTGGGGGGACAGGGTGGGGTGGAGGGGGACAGGGTGGGGTGGAGGGGGACAGGGTGGGTGGAGGGGGACAGGGTGGGTGGAGGGGGACAGGGTGGGGTGGAGGCGGACAGGGTGGGTGGGGGGACAGGGTGGGGTGGAGGGGGACAGGGTGGGGTGGAGGGGGACAGGGTGGGTGGGGGGGACAGGGTGGGTGGGTGTTTAGGGGGGACAGGGTGGGGAATGGGGTGCCTTCAGCTGAAGATGTCAAGTTTGTTCAGTGTTGCTGGACCTGATCCTGGTCAATGGAGAGTGGTGAGAGGGTGGTGAATCTGTGGGATCCTGTGGCCACCGACACCCTCCCACCCTGCCCCCCCACCCACCCACCCACCCTGCCCTCCCACCAACCCATCCTGTTCCCCACCCACCCATCTTGTCCCACCCACCCAACCCACCCCGTCCCCCCACCCACCCTGTGCACCCACCCTGTCCCCCCCCCCACCCACCCCGTCCCCCCACCCACCCTGTGCACCCACCCCGTCCCCCCCCCACCCACCCCGTCCCCCCACCCACCCTGTGCACCCACCCTGTCCCCCCCACCCACCCATTGTCCCCAGTGTGTGTAGGACAGTGCTAGTGTGTGGGGGATCGCTGGTCGGCATGGGCTCGGTGGGCCGAAGGGCCTGTTTCCGCGCTGTATCTCTAAACTAAACCGAAGCAGGTGCATGGAGCGAGGCTCTCTCCCCTCGATGTGACTAACTCTCCTCTCCCATCGCAGGCTCCGGAGATGGATCCTGCCGCCAATCCCAGACCCCGGCAGGCTGCTGAAGGATATGTTCTTGGACGCGAACGGAGACCACTCGGTAGGTCAACCCTCTGTGCTGCTAGCCTGGGTGTGGGAGCAGAGATGGGTGGTGCCCAGGGTCAGAGATGGGTGGTGCCCAGGGTCAGAGATGGGTGGTGCCCAGGGTCAGAGATGGGTGGTGCCCAGGGTCAGGGATGGGTGGTGCCCAGGGTCAGGGATGGGTGGTGCCCAGGGTCAGAGATGGGTGGTGCCCAGGGTCAGAGATGGGTGGTGCCCTGGGTCAGAAATGGGTGGTGTCCAGGGTCAGAGATGGGTGGTGCCCAGGGTCACAGATGGGTGGTGTCCAGGGTCAGAGATGGGTGGTGCCCTGGGTCAGAGGTGGGTGGTGCCCAGGGACACAGATGGGTGGTGTCCAGGGTCAGAGATGGGTGGTGCCCAGGGTCAGAGATGGGTGGTGTCCAGGGTCAGAGATGGGTGGTGTCCAGGGTCAGAGATGGGTGGTGTCCAGGGTCAGAGATGGGTGGTGTCCAGGGTCAGAGATGGGTGGTGTCCAGGGTCAGAGATGGGTGGTGTCCAGGGTCAGAGATGGGTGGTGTGCAGCAGGCTGGGGCTGTGGTGATGGGCAGTGATGGCGCTGGTGAAGGTTGTGGTGAACGCTGGCAGAGGTCCCACACGTCCGCACTCTTGGCATGTACTGGCACCCACAGCGCCCTGGCACAGAGGGAGGCTGGACTGAGCGTGGACGTTAGTCAGTGGACAGGCCCTGTAGTTAATGAGCAGCCAATGGATCAATGGGTGGCACGGTGGCGCAGCGGTAGAGTTGCTGCCTTACAGCGAATGCAGCGCCGGAGACTCAGGTTCGATCCTGACTACGGGCGCCGTCTGTACGGAGTTTGTACGTTCTCCCCGTGACCTGCGTGGGTTTTCTCCAAGATCTTCGGTTTCCTCCCACACTCCAAAGACGTGCAGGTTTGTAGGTTAATTGGCTGGGCAAATGTTTTTTAAAAATTGTCCCTAGTGGGTGTAGGATAGTGTTAGTGTGCGGGGATCACTGGGCGGTGCGGACCCAGGCGACTCACTCCCCCCCTCCACACTCCCCCACTCCCCCACTCCCCACTCCCCCCCCACTCCCCACTCCACACTCCCCTCCCCCCCCATTCCCCCCCACTCCCCTCCCCACCCACTCCCCTCCCACTCCCCACTCCCCCCCCACTCCCCACTCCCCCCCCACTCCCCCACACCCCCCCACTCCCCCACCCCTCCCCACTCCCCCCCCACTCCCCACTCCCCACTCCCCACTCCCCACTCCCCCCCCACTCCCCACCCCTCCCCACTCCCCCCCACTCCCCAATCCCCACTCCCTTCCCCCCCCACTACCCCAATCCCCTCCCCACTCCACCTCCACTCCCCACTCCCCCCCACTCCCCACTCCCCCCCACTCCCCACTCCCCCCCCACTCCCCCATCCCCCCCCACTCCCCACTCCCCCCCCACTCCCCACTCCCCCCCCACTCCCCACTCCCCCCCCACTCCCCACACCCCACTCCCCCCCCACTCCCACTCCCCCCCCACTCCCCACTCCCCCCCCACTCCCCACTCCCCCCACTCCCCACTCCCCCCACTCTCCCACTCCCCCCCACTCCCCACTCCCCCCCCACTCCCCACACCCCCCCACTCCCCACTCCCCTCCCCACTCCCCCCCCCACTCCCCACTCCCCCCCACTCCCCACTCCCCCCCCACTCCCCACTCCCCCCCACTCCCCACTCCCCCCCACTCCCCACTCCCCCCCACTCCCCACCCCCACTCCCCCCCACTCCCCACTCCCCACTCCCCACTCCCCACCCCCACTCCCCACTCCCCCCCCACTCCCCACTCCCCACCCCCACTCCCCACTCCCCCCACTCCCCACTCCCCACTCCCCCCACTCCCCACTCCCCCCCCGCACTCCCCCCCCACTCCCCACCCCCACTCCCCACTCCCCCCCCGCACTCCCCACTCCCCCACTCCCCACTCCCCCCCACTCCCCACTCCCCTCCCCACTCCCCCCCACTCCCCACTCCCCCCCACTCCCCACTCCCCACTCCCCCCCACTCCCCACTCCCCTCCCCACTCCCCCCCTCCCCACTCCCCCCCACTCCCACTCCCCACCCCACTCCCCACTCCCCCTCCGCACTCCCCACTCCCCCCCCCACTTCCCCCCCACTTCCCCACTCCCATTCCCTCCCTTCTCCCCTCCACTCCCCCCCCCACTCCCCACTCCCCCCCCACTCCCCACTCCCCCCCCACTCCCCACTCCCCCCCCCACTCCCACTCCCCCCCCCCATTCCCCACTCCCCCCCCACTCCCCACTCCCCACTCCCCCCCCACTCCCCACTCCCCCCCCCACTCCCCACTCCCCCCCCCACTCCCCACTCCCCCCCCCCACTCCCCACTTCCCCCCCCATTCCCCACTCCCCCACTCCCCCCCCCCCCACTCCCCACTCCCCCCTCCCCCACTCCCCACTCACCAGTGGGAAGTCTTTTAGGACCGAGATGAGAATGTTTTTTTTCACACAGAGAGTGGTGAATCTGTGGAATTCTCTGCCACAGAAGGTAGTTGAGGCCAGTTCATTGGCTATATTTAAGAGGGAGTTAGATGTGGCCCTTGTGGCTAAAGGGATCAGGGGGTATGGAGAGAAGGCAGGTACGGGTTACTGAGCTGGATGATCAGCCATGATCATATTGAATGGCGGTGCAGGCTCGAAGGGCCGAATGGCCTACTCCTGTACCTATTTTCTATGTTTCTATGAGAAAGTGGGATAGCATACAACCAGTGTGAATAGGTGGTTGGTGTGGACTCAGTGCGCCTGTTTCGTGTTGAATGCTTTCAATGAAATAATCAGTCAATAACTCTTAAACTGGGACGCTGGGATAGTGGATGTCACGGTGTGGGCGGGACAGAATCTGAAGCTGCTTACAGAGTCCACTTCAGTCCAGTTTATTGTCACGTGTACCGAGGTACAGTGAAAAGCTTTTTGTTGCTTGCTAACCAGTCAGTGGAAAGACAACACATGATTACAATCGAGCCGTCCACAGTGTTCAGATACAGGATAAAGGGAATGACGTTTAGTGCGAGGTAAAGCCCGATTACAGATAGCCCGAGGGTCTCCAATGAAGTAGATGGGAGGTCAGGATAGGGGTTGCCAACTATCTCGCTCCCAAATAAGGGACAAGGTGACGTCACCGCCACACGTGACCTCACCCAGCCAGCAGCCACGTGCTCCCGCTCCACCAATGGCGGCCGCCCGGGCCGGTGGTTGGTTTACTACGCAACCTCCATTAGGTGAACACACTCCGTTGGCCTACACTGTCCCAGATAAGGGCGGTCCCGTACGGGACAAACCAATGCAGCCCAAAATACGGGAAGTCCCGGCTAATAAGGGACAGTTGGCGACCCTAGGTCTGGACCGCTCTCTAGGTGGTGAGAGGATGGTTCGGTCGCCTGACAACAGCTGACGTCCGTTGTTTGTCTTGCACTCTGAGTTTGGACCACTCGGACAAGCTGGGTGGTCTTTATTGGTGAGCGAGGTCTAGGGCCCACATCATCGAGGGCGGGCGGGCGGGGAGTCCAGGAAATGAACAGACGGTGGTGCTGGGAATCACCGTGAGCAATGACACCTGGAGCCATTTCCAGATGGTGTAAACCCCCCTCATGTACGCAGGCGTGTGCGTGTGCGTGTGTGCGTGTGTGCGTGTGTGGTCTCTTGGTGGAAAACCTCATCTGTGACTGTGAGGGATTGTGACTTCCTCTTGCACTTGACTTTAACTCGATTGTAGTTATGTACAGTTCATCAGCTCTATGGAGGATGCAGGTTAACACCAAAGATAGATACAAAGTGCTGGAGTAACTCAGCGGGACAGGCAGCATCTCTGGAGAGAAGGGATGGGTGACGTTTTGGGTCTGAAGAAGAGTCTCAACCCGAAAGTCACCTGTTCCTTCTCTCCAGAGATGTTGCCTGACCCGCTGAGTTACTCCAGCATGCTGTGTCTATCTTCAGTGTATCTGTGGTGATTGGAGACAATGCCAAGCTCTTCCCTGTACCTCGACCCAATGTACTGAACCTGTGGAGGGAGTCGAGGCGTTGGCTTGATATCCTGACCTGTGTTTAGAGATACAGCGCGGAAACAGGCCCTTCAGCCCATCCGGCCCGTGCCGCCCAGCGATCCCCGCACATTAACACAAGCCGACACACACGAGGGAAAATGTTTACATTTACCAAGCTAATTAACCTACAAACCTGCACGTCTTTGGAGTGTGGGAGGCAACTGAAAATCTCAGAGAAAACCCACGCAGGTCACGGGGAGAACGTACAAACTCCGTACAGACGGCGCCCATAGTCGGGATGGAACCCGGGTCTCCGGCGCTGCATTTGCTGTAAGGCAGCAACTCTACCGCTGCGCCACCGTGACCGACCGTGCTTTATAATAGACAGAGACTATTAGTGTGAGGTTATTGGGTGTCCTGTTGGAGTTGTCTTTCACTGTGTTTAGTTTCCATAACAAAGTGCTAAATGAAAGACCGTGTGGAGTTGTCCACTGCCACTGGCGGCACGGTGGTGCAGCGGGTAGTGCCACTGGCGGCACGGTGGTGCAGCGGGTAGTGCCACTGGCGGCACGGTGGTGCAGCGGGTAGAGCCACTGGCGGCACGTGGTGCAGCGGGTAGTGCCACTGGCGGCACGGTGGTGCAGCGGGTAGTGCCACTGGCGGCACGGTGGTGCAGCGGGTAGAGCCACTGACGCACTGCGCCAGAGACCCGGGTTCCATCCTGACCGCGACTGCTGTCTGTGTGGAGTTTGCATGTTCCCCCTGGAACCGCGTGGGTTTCCCCCCACATCCCAAAGACGTGCGGGTTTGTGGGTTCATTGCACATCTACATGGGTTGTAATCATTGTGCAGGTTACACAGTTACATTTGCTGTTTCCCCTTGCTCAGTCTCCTCCAGTTTGTCGGGTTGTATGTTAATTACCTTGTGTAAATTGTCCCCGGTGTGTAGGGAGTGGATGAGAAAGTGTGATAACATAGAACTGGTGTGAATGTGTGATTGTAGGTCAGCATGGACTCAGTGGGCCGAAGGGCCTGTTTCCATGCTGTATATCTCAAAACTAATGGCGGCACGGTGGCGCGGCGTTAGAGTTGCTGCCTCACAGCACCTGAGACCCGGGTTCGATCCTGACTACGGGTGCTGTCTGTACGGAGTTTGTACGTTCTCCCCGTGACCTGCGTGGGTTTTCTCCGGGCGCTCCGGTTTCCTCCCACACTCCAAAGACGTGCAGGTTTGTAGGTTAGTTGGCTTGGTATGAATGTAAAAATTGTCCCTGGTGTGGGATCGTGTTCGGGGATCGCTGGTCGGCACGGACCCGTTGGGCGGAAGGGCCTGTTGCCGAGCTGTATCTTGAGACCGCACCTGGAGTACTGTGTGCAGTTGTACAGGGCCCTAGTGAGACCGCACCTGGAGTACTGTGTGCAGTTGTACAGGGCCCTAGTGAGACCGCACCTGGAGTATTGTGTGCAGCTGTACAGGGCCCTAGTCAGACCGCACCTGGAGTATTGTGTGCAGTTGTACAGGGCCCTAGTCAGACCGCACCTGGAGTACTGTGTGCAGTTGTACAGGGCCCTAGTCAGACCGCACCTGGAGTACTGTGTGCAGTTGTACAGGGCCCTAGTCAGACCGCACCTGGAGTTCTGTGTGCAGCTGTACAGGGCCCTAGTGAGACCGCACCTGGAGTACTGTGTGCAGTTGTACAGGGCCCTGGTGAGACCGCACCTGGAGTACTGTGTGCAGTTGTACCGGGCCCTGGTGAGACCGCACCTGGAGTACTGTGTGCAGTTTTGGTCTCCAAATTTGAGGAAGGATATTCTTGCTATTGAGGGCGTGCAGCGTAGGTTTACTAGGTTAATTCCCGGAATGGCGGGACTGTCGTATGTTGAAAGACTGGAGCAACTAGGCTTGTATACACTGGAATTTAGAAGGATGAATTTAGGGGATCTTATCGAAACGTATAAGATTATTAAGGGGTTGGACACGTTAGAGGCAGGAAACATGTTCCCAATGTTGGGGGAGTCCAGAACCAGGGGCCACAGTTTAAGAATATGGGGTAGGCCATTTAGAACTGAGATGAGGAAAAACTTTTTCAGTCAGAGAGTTGTAAATCTGTGGAATTCTCTGCCTCAGAAGGCAGTGGAGGCCAATTCTCTGAATGCTTTCAAGAGAGAGCTAGATAGAGCTCTTAAGGATAGCGGAGTCAGGGGGTATGGGGAGAGGGCAGGAACGGGGTACTGATTGAGAATGATCAGCCATGATCACATTGAATGGCGGTGCTAGCTCGAAGGGCCGAATGGCCTCCTCCTGCACCTGTTGTCTATTGTGTATTGGGCGGAGGAAGGGTGACCGCTGTGTGTTGTCTCCGTTACAGCTGAGGATGAAGCAACACAAGGGCAGCCTGACGTTGAAGCCGGAGCTGGAACTGACGTGCAAGGTGACGACGGTGGAGCCGGTGACCGTCCCCGCGGAGAGCACCAGGCTGGTCGGCAGTGACGCCGCCACGCTGGAGAACCAGGGCGTGCCCGTGGACGATGATTACATGCAGTACAGGCTGGTCACGTGCTGAGCCCACCCACCCACCCACCCCGCCCCACGGCCCAACACGTGTAGCGGGACACAGACGTTACTGAACCCCCCAAACAGGACATGGTGAAACGCAGAGACAGCGGGCTGGCACGCTCCAGGGGCAACGCAGACAGTGTGTGGAGAGGCAAGATGGGGGAATCTCCAGCTGCCACCGTCTCCCACCCACCCACCAACACACCCCCCCCCCCACCCACCAACACACCCCCCCCCCCACCCACCCACTCACCCACCCACCCATTCACCAACCCACCCACCCACCCACCCACCCGCCCACCCACCCACTCACCCACCCACCAACACACCCCCCCCCACCCACCAACCCACCCACTCACCAACCCACCCGCTCACCAACCCACCCACTCACCAACACACCCCCCCCCACCCACCAACCCACCCACTCACCAACACACCCCCCCCCACCCACCAACCCACCCACTCACCCACCCCCCCACCCGCAGTGGGGAGAGGTTGAGGAGTAGAGTGGGTTAAACAGCAGTGCAGTTTCCCCAGGGTGTGCCACGCCACCGCGCCACGCCACCGCGCCACCGCGCCACGCCACCACGTCGCGCCACGCCACGCCACCACGCCACGCCACCGCGCCACGCCACGCCACCGCGCCACGCCACCGCGCCACGCCACCGCGCCACGCCACGCCACCGCGCCATGCCACCACGCCACGCCACCACGCCACGCCACCGCGCCACGCCACCACACCACGCCACGCCGCGCCGCACCGCGCCACGCCACCACCACGCCGCGCCACCAGCTGGACGTGGGTCAGCCGTCTGCAGAGATAGCGTGAACATTTACATGACCAAACTATAACGACCTCCAAACAGCAAACCTGCAAATATGTTGACAATATATCCTTAGCCAACGGGCAGAGGGAGGAAACAGCCACTTGTATTAATCCAGGACCTCAATGAAACAAATGAGGAGAGTATGTAAACAGACCCAGGCCCTGAGGTAAATAGGCCCCTGATTGTTGTGTCTATAACAGATGAATAATCTGTCTGTGGTTGACAGCAGCACGGTGAAACACGGACACATGCCCTGGGTTTACACAGGCTGAGGCCGTGAGCTCACTGCAGCAGCAGACAGACAGAGAGAGAGAGGCTTGTTGTTGGGTGATCCAACACATGATTGTTCACCACAGTGGGACATGGTCACAGGGCTGTTCAGCATGGAAACAGGCCCTTCAGCCCAAGCTGGCATACTGGGCTAGTCCCATTTGTCTGCAATTGGTCCGTACCCCTCTAACCTCCCCATCCCCACGTACACATCTGTCCAAATGTCTTTTTAACGTATTAATTATACCCGCCTCTCCAGCCTCCTCTGGCAGCTCGCTCCAGATACAGACAACTGACTCTCTGAGTGAAAATGAGGTCCCTCTTAAATCTCCCCTCTCTCACCTTCAGCCTGTGCCCTCTAGTTTTAGAATCCTCTCCCCGTGAGTGTCCACATTATCCATGCCCCTCGTGATCATATGCACAGTGGCACAGCGGAAGAGTTGCCGCCTTACAGCGAATGCAGCGCTGGAGACCCGGGTTCCATCCCGACTACGGGCGCGGTCTGTACGGAGTTTGTACGTTCCCCCCGTGACCTGCGTGGGTTTTCTCCGGGTGCTCCGGTTTCCTCCCACACTCCAAAGACGTACAGGTTTGCAGGTTAAATGGCTTGGTGTAAATGTAAATTGTCCCCAGTGTGTGTCGGACACTGTTAGTGTGCGGGGATCGCTGGTCGGCACGGACTCGGTGGGCTGAAGGGCCTGTTTCTGCGCTGTATCTCTAAACTAAACCTCAGCCCACCTACACTCCAAAGGGAAAATCCCAGCCTGTCCAACCCCTCCCTGCCCACAAACCCGGGTAACATTCAGGGGAATCTCCTCTGACAGGAACAGTACTCATGACTCCAAGTGTGGTCTTGAACAGATGCACCGTGATGGCCCAGCATCTGTACTCAATACCCTTCCCAATGAAGGCCGGCGGCGTGCGTGCCACCCGCCATCTTCACCACCCTGCCCACTGGGGGAACTGTGTCTCTGTCATCCCAAGATGTCTCTGGTCTACAACACTCTGCTGGGCTCCACCACTGACTGTGAACTCAATGATGGGGGCAGATTTGTGACCATGCAACGGGAGGAGGGTCTTTGGATGAACCCTGTTCTTGCCCCCTTGCAACCAGCCTTGGGTCAAACCATTGTTTGGAACATAGACACACAATGCATGGAGTAACTCAGCGGGTCAGGCAGCATCTGTGGAGAACATGGATAGGTGACGTTTCGGGTCGAGACCCTTCACACTGATGTCGGGGGACATCAGGGGTCTCAGTTCTCGTGTCCACCTCCTGCCTGGAAGCCACTGGTTCGCAGCTGATGCATTATGTAACGTGGGAATAACTGCCTGAAGATCTGAAGACCATCCTCTTGTGGAGAAATATTTACCATAATGTGAGAGTTTGTGACTTGAGTCAAGCCTACAATAAACGTTTTTATTATTTCATTTTCCAACCACTCGTTTCTCTTGCAAACTTTCCACATAGGATGCGATGAAGAATAGACAATAGACAATAGACAATAGGTGCAGGAGGAGGCCATTCAGCCTTTCGAGCTAGCACCACCATTCAATGTGATCATGGCTGATCATTCTCAATCAGTACCCCGTTCCTGCCTTCTCCCCATAACCCCTGACTCCGCTATCCTTAAGAGCTCTATCCAGCTCTCTCCTGAATGCATCCAGTGAATTGGCCTCCACTGCCTTCTGAGGCAGGTCAGGCAGCATCTGTGGAGAACGTGAACAGGTGACGTTTCACAGAGTGCTGGAGTAACTCAGCGGGTCAGGCAGCATCTGTGGGGAACATGGATAGGTGACGTTTCACAGAGTGCTGGAGTATCTCAGCGGGTCAGGCAGCATCTGTGGAGAACATGGATAGGTGACGTTTCACAGAGTGCTGGAGTAACTCAGCGGGTCAGGCAGCATCTGTGGGGAACATGGATAGGTGACGTTTCACAGAGTGCTGGAGTATCTCAGCGGGTCAGGCAGCATCTGTGGAGAACATGGATAGGTGACGTTTCACACAGTGCTGGGTTTTCTCCGAGATCTTCGGTTCCCTCCCACACTCCAAAGACGTGCAGGTTTGTAGGTTAATTGGCTTCGACCCAGTGGGCCGAAAGGCCCCTAGACCAAACAAATTTGGAGTGAAGTGCCTGTTTCCCTTCAGTGTGATTCTGACTCTAAATGTGCAGGATATGGATCACATACAGGCAGAGATTAACTTGGCCAGCACACACACTGCGGGCTGAAGGGCCTGCTCCTGTACCATACTGTTCTATGTGGAGGCAGCGTAGGCCCATGATAGAATCCAAGCCATGCCCAGCCAGGGTAGGGAGCTGTGACCACAGCTGCCACATCTGACACGTTGACAACTCGATCTTGCAACGACTGGGCTCCAAGCCAAACCTCCCGCCCACATCAATGCCTGGAGGACTGGGATGGGGTACAGGTTTACAGCTCTGCTCCCCAACATTGGGGCCAGAACACGCTTGGGACCAGAGCCTGAGGCAAGGACATCAATATGATACACACCGATCAGCCAAAACATTATGACCACTGGCAGGCGAAGTGAATAACATTGATTATCTTGTTACAATGGCACCTGTCAAGGGGTGGGATATATTAGGCAGCAAGTGAACAGTCAGTTCTTGAAGTTGATGTGTTGGATGCAGGAGAAATGGGCAGGAGTAAAGACCTGAGCGACTTTGACAAGGGCCAAATTGTTCTGGCCA
>NC_135967.1:48971884-48999384 GCF_053455715.1 Rhinoraja longicauda | reverse complement strand
AGTACCGGAGTAACTCAGTGGGTCAGGCAGCATCTCTACAGAGAAGGAACGGGCGATGTTGTCGGGTTGAGACCCTTCTTCAGACTGGTCAGGGGAGGGGGAAACGGAAACTGTCAGGGTCCCTCGACACATTTCCGCCACCTCCAACGGATCCCACCACTAGCCACATTTCCCCATCTCCACACCTTTCCACCTTCCACAGAGACCGTTCCCTCCGCAACTCCCTGGTTAGCTCATCCCTTCCCACCCAAACCACCCCCTCCCCAGGTGCCTTCCCCGCAACCGCAGAACATGCAACACCTGTCGCTATACTTCCTCCCTCGACTCTGTCCAGGGACCCCGACAGTCCTTTCAGGTTAGGCAGAGGTTCACTTGCACCTCCTCCAACCTCATCCAGTGTATCTGTTGTTCAAGATGTGGACTCTTATACATCGACGAGAGCAAATGCAGACTGGGCCATCGTTTCGCAGAACACCTTCGCACAGCTCGCCTGAACAAAACTGATCTCCCGGTTGCTGGACACTTTAATTCTCCTTCCTATTCCTACACAGACCTTTCTGTCCTCGGTCTCCTCCATTGTCAGAGTGAGGCTAAACTCAAATTGGAGGAAGAGCATCTCATATTACGCTTGGCCCAGTGGTGTGAATATTGTTTCTCTCACTTCAGGTAGCCCCGGCTGGCATTCCCCCTCTCTCTGTCTGTCCCTCCCCCACCCAAGTCACACCAGCTTCTCGTTCTCACTTAGTGAACATCTAACAACGCCCTTTTCCCTTTATCATCGTCACTTTTTTGCATATCTTTCATTCATTTGTTCTCTATCTACATCACCGTCTATATCTGTCATTTCCCTGTCAATAGACAATAGGTGCAGGAGGAGGCCATTCGGCCCTTCGAGCCAGCACCGCCATTCAATGTGATCATGGCTGATCATTCTCAATCAGTACCCCGTTCCTGCCTTCTCCCCGTACCCCCTGACTCCGCTATCCTTAAGTCCTCTGACTAGCCAGCAGAAGGGTCTCGGCCCAAAACGTCACCCATTCCTTCTCTCCAGAGTTACTCCAGCACTCTGTGAAACGTCACCTATCCATGTTCTCCACAGATGCTGCCTGACCCGCTGAGTTACTCCCGCACTCTGTGAAACGTCACCTATCCATGTTCTCCACAGATGCTGCCTGACCCGCTGAGTTACTCCAGCACTCTGTGTCCATCTTCGGTTTAAACCAGCATCTGCAGTTCCTACCTACACCTTTGTGTTTAGTGCTTTGTTCAAGATTCCAGCATCCAGTCTCCAACGACACTAGATTGCACATTGTGGACTTCAACAGCAGGTGGAGCTGTCTGCTCACCACCTTCACCCCACACACACACACACACATATCACTAGCCCTGCCACAGCAGTCGGCTTTCAAAGTTCACTCTAGGTTTAAAGTTTTAAAATGTGCCCAACTTTCACATCTTGCAATGTGCAACTGCCCAGTTTTAGGTAGACACGAGAAACTGCAGATGCTGGCTTACCAAAAAAAGACAGAAAGTGCTGGAGTAACTCAGCGGGTCAGGCGGCATCTGTGGAGAAACATGGATAGGTGACGTTTCACAGAGTGCTGCAGTAACTCAGCGGGTCGGGCGGCATCTGTGGAGAACATGGATAGGTGACGTTTCACAGAGTGCTGGAGTAACTCAGCGGGTCAGGCGGCATCTGTGGAGAACATGGATAGGTGACGTTTCACAGAGTGCCCCCCTCCCCTGACATGTGTGAAGAAGGGTCTCGACCCGACACGTCGCCCATTCCTTCTCTCCCGAGATGCTGCCTGACCCGCTGAGTTACTCCAGCACTCTGTGTCGACCAGAGACCATGGTTTTATTTAATATTCTCACTCCCGTGCCAAGATATTTCAGCGGTCAATGACCAGCAAGCGGTTTGTGTTATGTCGAGGGTGGTGGTTCTCCAATGGCAGTCTATCCCAGCCTCTCGTCCATTGGTGTAGCTCATGGGGGGAAGCACTGGGAGCAATCACTCCCCTTGAGCACATTTTTGAAAAGTGGTGCCTTTTCAACATTTTTTTAAACTCTTCAGTTCACTCGTGCAATAAAAGTCGAATCTCATTATTTTTTATTGTTTTATTATCGCATGGCCTTGGAAGAACTTTCTGGGAGTCATTACTTTATTTTACCAACCTCTCCCTGTGCTTTGAACTGTCTGCTCAATCTCCTGTGATGAGTCAATAGACAATAGGTGCAGGAGGAGGCCATTCGGCCCTTCGAGCCTGTACGCACCACCATTCAATGTGATCATGGCTGATCATTCTCAATCAGTACCCCGTTCCTGCCTTCTCCCCATACCCCCTGACTCCGCTATCCTTAAGAGCTCTATCTAGCTCTCTCTTGAATGCATTCAGAGAATTGGCCTCCACTGCCTTCTGAGGCAGAAAATTCCACAGATTCACAACTCTCTGACTGAAAAAGTTTTTCCTCATCTCCGTTCTAAATGGCCGACCCCTTATACTTAAACTGTGGCCCCTTGTTCTGGACTCCCCCAACATTGGGAACATGTTTCCTGCCTCTAACGTGCCCAACCCCTTAATAATCTTATACGTTTCGATACGTTTTTTATTGTGTTTTGATTTTAAATACAAAATAATAATGATGTGCTTCCTTTAAAACTGTACCTTCCTTGTGCTTTGATTTTAAATGTATAATGAGTCTAACATTGTTTGGTATGTGTCATGGTGCCTTTGTTTATGTGCTCACTCCCCCTAACTGGCTACGCCCCTGGTCTGACCAGCACAAATCAGGAAGGAACTGCAGATGCTGACTTACACTGAAGACATAAAGCTGGAGTAACTCGGTGGCCGGCAGTGGGGCCGGTGTCGTTTCGGGTAGAGACTCTTCTTCAGGCACTGAAGGGTCTTGACCCGAAATGTCACCCATTTCTTCTCTCCAGAGATGCTGCCTGTCCCAAATGAGATTTCTTTGTTTAGTTTAGTTTAGAAATACAGCACGGAAACAGGCCCTTCGGCCCACCGAGTCCATGCTGACCATCGATCACCCGTTCACACTAGTTCCACGTTATCCCACTTTCTCATCCACTCCCTGCACACTGGGGGCAATTTACAGAGTGCTAGTAACTTGCAAACCTGCACGTCTTTGGGATGTGGGGGGAAACCGGAGCATCCGGAGGAAACCCATGAGGCCTTTGGAAGAACGTGCAAACTCCACACAAACAGGTGACTATTGGGCCAATGCAATGGTTCAGGCTTAGTCATTGTCACACAGCACAGAAACAGGACATTTGGGCCAACATGCTGATCAACATGGCCCATCTAAGCCAGGCCCACATGGCCCATCTAAGCCAGGCCCAACATGGCCCATCTAAGCCAGCCCCAACATGGCCCATCTAAGCCAGGCGCAGCATGGCCCATCTAAGCCAGGCCCAGCATGGCCCATCTATGCAGGTCTGGCATGGCCCATCTAAGCCAGTCCCAACATGGCCCATCTAAGCCAGGCCCAGCATGGCCCATCTATGCAGGTCTGGCATGGCCCATCTATGTAGGTCTGGCATGGCCCATCTATGCCAGGCCCCGCATGGCCCATCTATGCCAGTCCCACCATGGCACATCTAAGCCAGGCCCAACATGGCCCATCTAAGCCAGGCCCAACATGGCCCATCTAAGCCAGGCCCAACATGGCCCATCTAAGCCAGGCCCAACATGGCCCATCTATGCCAGGCCTAACATGGCCCATCTAAGCCAGGCCCACCATGGCCCATCTAAGCCAGGCCCAACATGGCCCATCTATGCCAGGCCCAACATGGCCCATCCAAGCCAGGCCCAGCATGTTGATGATCAACATGCCCCATCTAAGCCAAGTTGGGCCGAAGGGCCTGTTTCTACACTGTATCACTCTATGACGAGGCCTTTCATTGTACCTCTGTACACGTGACAATAATAAACCTAAACCAGTGTTGGGTGACATTATTACACTGATCTTCCTGTTCAACGTGAGCCTGACAGGTTACACATGGTGTCACTGTAATGGGCCGGATCTCACACTAACATCATAGGTTCATAAGTGATAGGATAGAATTAGGCCATTCGGCCCATCGTCTACTCCGCCATTCAATCATGGCTGATCTATCTCTCCCTCCTAATCCCTCCATTCTCCTGCCTTCTCCCCATGACCCTGACACCCGCACTAATCCAGAATCTATCTATCTCTGCCTTAAAAATACCCACTGACTTGTGGCCTCCACAGCCTTCTGTGGCAAAGAATCCCACAGATTCACCACCCTCTGACCAAAGAAATTCCTCTTCATCTCCTTCCTAAAAGAACGTCCTTTAATTCTGAGGCTGTGCCCTCTAGACCAAGACTATCCCACTAGTGGAAACATCCTCTCCACATCCACTCTATCCCAGCCTTTCACAAAGTGCTGGAGTAACTCAGCGGGTCAGGCGGCATCTGTGGAGAACATGGATAGGTGACGTTTCACAGAGTGCTGGAGTAACTCAGCGGGTCAGGCAGCATCTGTGGAGAACATGGATAGGTGATGTTTCAGGTCGAGATCCTTCTTCTGACTGGTCGGTACTCTCGGTGGATTGGGAAACGCTGTGAATTTTCCATGTCGCTGATCTCTGTGATCTCGTTGTGCTCTCTCCCCCATCAGTCATTGCTGGATTAAGAGCATCGTTCCGTTTGCACCTCCGGCTTTATTCCCATGCTTAAATAATTCAGGATTGCTTTGTTTCTTCTTGTTGTTTTAAAACAAAGATGCTGCAGTAAACGTTCCGTCACCCACTGCCCTGGGAGTGGGGAATGGGAGGGTTGGACATGTCGGCAGTCACCTGTACCAGGACTGGTGACTGAGGATACGTGTGGAAACACACACCTCCAGATACAGGCAACTGAACCGTCCTACCACAACCAGAGAGCAGTGCTGAACTACTATCTACCTCATCAGGGACCCTCGGACTATCCTTGATCTAAACTAAACTGGCTTCACCTTGCACTAAAGGTTATTCCCTTATCATGTATCAATGCACTGTAAATGGCTCGATTGTAATCATGTGTTGTCTCTCCACTGACTGGACAGCGCGCAACAAAAAGCTTTTCACTGTACCTCGGTACACGTGACAATAAACTGAACTGAACTGGATCTATGGAAGTTGGGACGTTATGTAACAGCTGTTGAAGACGTTGGTGAGGCCGCACTTGGAGTATCGTGGTCAGTTTGGGTCACCCGGCTATAGAAAGGATGTCATTAAACTGGAAAGGGGGCAGAGAAGATTTACGAGGATGTTACCAGGACACAGGGGCCTGAGGTATAGGGGGAGGTTGGGCGGGCTAGAACTTTATTCCTCGGAGCGCAGGAGGATGAAGGGTGATCATATATAAAGAGGTATAAAATCATTAGGGAAATACGCAGAGTCTTTTACCCAGAGTTGGCGAATCAAGAACTGGAGGACATAGGTTTATGGTGAGATGGAAAATATTTAATTGGGACCTTTTCCACACAGAGGGCGATGTGTATGTGGAGTGAGTTGCCAGAGGAGGTAGTTGAGGCAGATACCATAACAACATTTAAAGGACACTTGGATAGGTCGATGGGCAGGGAAGGTTTAGAGGAATGTGGGCCAGATGTCACTGGCTGGGGCATGTTAATCCATAGGTCACACAACGGGGAATACGCCCCGATCTTTATCAACAGGGACAGTGTGGAGAGAGTGTCCAGCTTCAAGTTTCTGGGCACTCACATTACGGAGGACCTAACATGGTCCAATAACACCGCTGCGCTGGTCAAGAAGGCACAGCAACGACTGTTCTACCTGAGAACACTGAAAAAGTCTGGTCTGCCCCAACAGCTGCTGACGACCTTCTACCGCTGCACCATCGAGAGCATCCTAACAATAGGCAATAGCCGTTTATTTGTCACATCAACATAAATGTGTAGTGAAATGAAACATTACACGCAGTTGAACAATAAGACCAATAAGATTGTGGATGTTGTCTATATGGACTTCAGTAAGGCATTTGACAAGGTTCCACAAGGAAGGTTGATTAAGAAGGTTAAATCGTTGGGTATTAATAGTGAGGTTGCAAGATGGATTCAACAATGGCTGAATGGGAGATACCAGAGGGTAATGGTTGACAATTGTATGTCAGGTTGGAGGCCAGTGTCTAGTGGAGTGCCCCAAGGATCTGTGTTGGGTCCACTGTTGTTTGTCATTTACATTAATGATCTGGATGATGGTGTGGCAAATTGGATTAGTAAATATGCAGATGATAGACAATAGACAATAGACAATAGACAATAGACAATAGGTGCAGGAGTAGGCCATTCAGCCCTTCGAGCCAGCACCGCCATTCAATGCGATCATGGCTGATCACTCAATCAGTACCCCGTTCCTGCCTTCTCCCCATACCCCCTCACTCCGCTATCCTCAAGAGCTCTATCCAGCTCTCTCTTGAAAGCATCCAACGAACTGGCCTCCACTGCCTTCTGAGGCAGAGAATTCCACACCTTCACCACCCTCTGACTGAAAAAGTTCTTCCTCATCTCCGTTCTAAATGGCCTACCCCTTATTCTCAAACTGTGGCCCCTTGTTCTGGACTCCCCTAACATTGGGAACATGTTATCTGCCTCTAATGTGTCCAATCCCCTAATTATCTTATATGTTTCAATAAGATCCCCCCTCATCCTTCTAAATTCCAGTGTATACAAGCCCAATCGCTCCAGCCTTTCAACATACGACAGTCCCGCCATTCCGGGATACTAAGATAGGTGGAGTAGTTGATAGTGAGGTAGATTTTCAAAGTCTACAGAGAGACTTGGGCCTTTTGGAAGGGTGGGCTGAAAGATGGCAGATGGAGTTTAATGCTGATAAGTGTGAGGTGCTGCATTTTGGTAGGACAAATCAAAATAGGACGTACAGGGTAAATGGTAGGGAATTGAGGAATGCAGTGGAACAGAGGGATCTGGGAATAACTGTGCATTGTTCCCTGAAGGTGGAATCTCATGTGGATAGGGTGGTGAAGAAGGCGTTTGGTATGCTTGCCTTTATAAATCAGAGCATCGAGTATAGAAGTTGGGATGTAATGTTGAAATTGTACAGGGCATTGGTGAGGCCGAATCTGGAGTATGGTGTGCAGTTCTGGTCGCCAAATTATAGGAAGGATGTCGACAAAATGGAGAGGGTACAGAGGAGATTTACTAGAATGTTGCCTGGGTTTCAGCACTTAGGCTACAGAGAGAGGTTGAACAGGTTGGGTCTTTATTCTTTGGAGCGTAGAAGGTTGAGGGGGTGCTTGATAGAGGTTTTTTTAATTTTGAGAGGGACGGACAGAGTTGACGTGGGTAGGCTTTTCCCTTTGAGAGTGGGGAAGATTCCAACAAGGGGACATAGCTTCAGAATTGAGGGACAAAGGTTTAGGGGTAACATGAGGGGGAACTTCTTTACTCAGAGGGTTGTGGCTGTATGGAATGGGCTTCCGGTGGAAGTGGTGGAGGCTGGCTCGATTTTATTATTTAAGAGTAAATTGGATAGGTATATGAATGAGAGGGGATTGGAGGGTTATGGTCTGAGTGCAGGTAGATGAGACTAGGTCAGGGAGAATGGTCGGCGTGGACTGGTAGGGCCGGACAGGCCTGTTTCCATGCTGTAGTTATATGTTATATGTTATATGTTATAAGAATAATCAATAAAAATGCAATAACACATACAATCATAAACTAACACCAAACAAAAAGAAACATCCATCACAGTGAGTCTCCTCCAGTCCCTCCTCACTGTGATGGAAGGCCACAATGTCTTTTCTCTTCCCCTGCCGTCTTGTCCCGCGGTCAGGCTGTTGGAGTTGCCACGTCGGGGCGGTCGGGGCTCCCGACATTGAAGCCCCCGCCGGGCGTGAAAATCCCGCGGCCTATACCAGGCCACGCCGGATGGTGAAAGGTCCGCGGCGGTCCGACCCAAGCCCCGCGATTTGGGGCGGGCGAACACGCTGTCGCTGCCGCTGCCGGTGCTCCCGATGTCGGCCCCCATCCAGGGGCCTGCGGGCTTCCGACATCCACGCGGCCCGCGCCGGAGCCTCCAGAGACGAGTCGCAGCCGCTCCCGCAGCATCCGCAGGCAGCCAGCGCCGCAGGTGGTGAGTCCGGGCTGCGGGCTCTGCGAACCAGAGACCCAGGTGGTCCCAGGTGCATGGCCGGTGGTAGGCCGCAACGGGAACGGAGACACGACACAGAAACAAAGGTCGCGTCTCCGTTCGGGAGAGAGAATTTTACAGTTCCCGTTCCCTCCCACCCCCCCCCCCCCCCCCCCCCCCACATAACATACAAACCCTACACCATATTAAACTACAATTCAGACAAAAACAACAAACAACACAAAAGACAGACGGACTGCAGGCAAGCCGCATGGCATGGCATCCCTGTGTGGTACCTCAGCTGCACAGAGGCAGAGAGGAAAGTTCTTCAGCGGGTAGTCCATAGAGCTCAGAGGACCATCGGAACACAACTACCAGCCTTGGAGGGCATCTACAACACACGATGCCTCAGAAAAGCCACCAGCATCCACAAAGACTCTTCACACCCCTGCAACAGTCTGTTCGAACTTCTACCATCGGGCAGACGATACAAGGCCTTCTACGCCCGCACCTCCAGACTCAGGAACAGGTTCATCCCCAGGGCCATAGCTGCTATGAACCGGTCCTGCTGAGCCGGATGGTCACATCGCACAGTGAACCGGCACAGACCTACTTGCACTTTATTCTGTTTTAAGACTGTTCTAATTTGTTTCATTGGGTTGTTTAAATTAATACTGACTAGCTAATTAAATCATTGCATCGTATGGGAGGTGCATTCCCAATCTCGTTGTACCCCTGTACAATAACAATAAAGATATATTGTATTGTATTGTATTGTATTGTATTGTATTGTATTGTATTGCCCACACCGGCCAACAATGTCCCAGCTACACTAGTCCCACTTGCCTGCGTTTGGTCCATACCCCTCCAAACCTGTCCCATCCATGTACCTGTCCAACTGGTGCTTAAACGTTGGGATAGTCCCTGCCTCAACTACCTCCTCCAGCAGCTTGTTCCGTACACCCACCACCCTCTGTGTGGAAATGTTACCCCTCAGATTCCTCACAGGACTCACGGCATAAATGTGATGGTGCAGGTGAAACGCACTTTGTACATCTCTCCCTGACCCCGTTTAAACACGGGCAGGGACTGTGGAAACAAAAGAGACAGCAAATTAAAACCTAAAAGACATTTACTTTAGTTTAGTTTAGAGTTTAGTTTCTCTCCTCCCCTCCCCTCCCCTCCCCTCCCCTCCCTCCCCTCCCCTCCCCTCCCCTCCCCTCCCCTCCCCTCCCCTCCCCTCCCCTCCCCTCCTCTCCCCTCCCCTCCCCTCCCCTCTCCTCCCCTCTCTCCTCCCTTCTCTCCTCTCCTCTCCTCTCCTCTCCTCTCCTCTCCTCTCCTCTCCTCTCCTCTCCTCTCCCCTCCCCTCCCCTCCCCTCCCCTCCCCTCCCCTCTCTCCTCTCCTCTCCTCTCCTCTCCTCTCCTCTCCTCTCCTCTCCTCTCCTCTCCTCTCCCCTCCCCTCCCCTCCCCTCTCCTCCCCTCTCTCCTCCCCTCTCTCCTCCCTTCTCTCCTCTCCTCTCCTCTCCTCTCCTCTCCTCTCCTCTCCTCTCCTCTCCTCTCCTCTCCCCTCCCCTCCCCTCCCCTCCCCTCTCCTCTCCTCTCCCCTCCTCCCATCCCCTCCCCTCCCCTCCTCTCCTCTCCTCTCCTCTTCTCTTCTCTTCTCTCCTCTCCTCCCTTCTCTCCTCTCCTCCCCTCCCCTCCCCTCCCTCTCCTCTCCTCTCCTCTCCTCTCCTCTCCTCTCCTCTCCTCTCCCCTCCCCTCCTCCCCTCCCCTCCCCTCCCCTCCCCTCCTCTCCCCTCCCCTTCTCTCCTCTCCTCCTCCCCTCCCCTCCTCTCCTCCCCTCCCCTCCCCTCTCCTCCCCCGGCCATCTTTGTGTCCCGGGTGGTGGCGCCCCCTGCTGCTGCCCTTGAAGCCTGCAGTTTGAGGCATTACCCAGGCTCCCCCTCCTACTGGCCTTTGTCTCTCACGTCCCACGTCTCCAGCTCCCTCCCGGTCACGCTGACCGACCGCCGAGCCTTGGGGCGTGTTCCCACTGACCGCGAGGTCAGGCACACTGACGCTTGCATTCACCGGTCAAGGCATTGAGTGTGAGAGTCAGAGAGTCATGTTGCAGCTTTGTAAGACCTTGGTTAGGTGGCATTTGGAGCATTGTGTGCAGTTCTGGTCATCCCATTACAGGGACAATAGACAATAGGTGCAGGAGGAGGCCATTCGGCCCTTCGAGCCAGCACCACCATTCAATGTGATCATGGCTGATCATTCTCAATCAGTACCCCGTTCCTGCCTTCTCCCCATACCCCCTGACTCCGCTATCCTTAAGAGCTCTATCTAGCTCTCTCTTGAATGCATTCAGAGAATTGGCCTCCACTGCCTTCTGAGGCAGAGAATTCCACAGATTCACAATTCTCTGACTGAAAATGTTTTTCCTCATCTCCGTTCTAAATGGCCGACCCCTTATTCTTAAACTGTGGCCCCTGGTTCTGGACTCCCCCAACATTGGGAACATGTTTCCTGCCTCTAACGTGTCCAATCCCTTAATAATCTTATATATTTCAATAAGATCCCCTCTCAGCCTTATAAATTCAAGTGTATACAAGCCTTGCCGATCCAGTCTTTCAACATACGATCAGTCCTGCCATTCCGGGAATTAACCTCGTGAACCTACGCTGCACGCCCTCAATGGCAAGAATATCCTTCCTCAGGTTTGGAGACCAAAACTGTACACAATACTCCAGGTGCGGTCTCAGGGAGGTCATGGATACTTTGGAATGGGTGCAGAACAGGTTTGAGCCAGAGGATGCATGCGTTACGGGGCATTAGCTGTAAGGAGAGGTTGGACAAAGTCCAATTGTTTTCCCTGGAACAGTTGATAGAAGTAAATAAAATGATGAGTGGCATAGATGGAGTAAACAGTCAAAACCTATTGGAGACACAAAGTGCTGGAGTAACTCAGTGGGTCAGGCAGCATCTCGGGAGAGAAGGAATGGGTGATGTTTTGGGTCGAGACCCTTCTCTGAGTCTGAAGAAGGGTCTTGACCCGATTCGTCACCCATTCCTTCTCTCCTGAGATGCTGCCTGACCCGCTGAGTTACCCCGGCATTTTGTGTCTACCTTCGATTTTAACCGGCACCTGCAGTTCTTTTCCAAGTCAGAGCCTATTTGTCAGGGTCAAAGACTAGAGGGTGCAGCTTTAAGTGAGAGGGGCAAAGTTTAAAGGAGATGTGTGGGGCGGGAGAGTGATGGATGCCTTGAACGTGCTGCCGGGGGTGGCTGTGGGGGCATTTAAGCGGTATTTAGATAAGCACGCCTAACTAGCCTCTTGCAGGCAACTATCCTAACCGCCTCCACCACCATCCCTAGCCACCAATCACCATCTTTAAAAAAACCCTACCCGGAATGGCGGGACTGTGGTATGTTGAAAGACTGGAGTGACTAGGTTTGTATACACTGGAATTTAGAAGGATGAGAGCGGATCTTATCGAAACGTATAAGATTATTAAGGGGTTGGACACGTTAGAGGCAGGAAACATGTTCCCAATGTTGGGGGAATCCAGAACCAGGGGCCACAGTTTAAGAATAAGGGGTCGGCCATTTAGAACTGAGATGAGGAAAAACTTTTTCAGTCAGAGAGTTGTGAATCTGTGGAATTATCTGGCTCAGAAGGCAGTGGAGGCCAATTCTCTGAATGCATTCAAGAGAGAGCGAGATAGAGCTCTTAAGGATAGCGGAGTCAGGGGTTATGGGGAGAAGGCAGGAACGGGGTACTGATTGTGAATGATCAGCCATGATCACATTGAATGGCGGTGCTGACTCGAAGGGCCGAGTGGCCTCCTCCTGCACCTATTGTCTAACTAGCAGTCTTGCACATCTCCTTTAAACTTCGCCCATTTAAGCTACGGTACGTCACGGTGGTGCAGCGGGTAGAGCTGCTGCCTCACAGCGCCAGAGACCCGGGTTCCATCCTGACCGCGGGTGCTGTTTCAGCGGAGTTTGTACGTTCTCCCCGTGACCTGCGTGGGCTTTCTCTGGGTGCTCCGGTTTCCTCCCACACTCCAAAGTTGTGCAGGTTTGTAGGTTAATTGGCTTCGGTAAATTTATTTGTCTCTTGTGTGTGTAGGATGGTGTTAGTGTGGGGGGATCGCTGGTCGGCACGGACTCGGTGGGCCGAAGGGCCTGTTTCCGCGCTGTATCTCTAAACTAAACCAAACTATGCCCTCTGGTCTGGGGAGAAGGTTTGATTGTCTCTGTCCTTCCTTTCTTAACCCCTTCCCCCCCACAATGTGCTCCTGCTCGTGACTGTCAGCATTACATTCCATCTGCAATCATCGGCCCATTTTACTAACTGATCAATAACTTCCTGTAACCCAAGACTTTTATCAACAACTCCGGCACCTTTCGTGTCACCTGCAAACTTGCCGCCATACCTCATCTATTCACGTCCCAATCATTAAAGGGCCTGTCCCACTTGGGTGATTTTAAGGCGACTGCCGGTGACTAGGCTGTCGTTGAACGTTTGCCGTAGTGTCGCGGGCGGGCACGATCGTGAGGAGTCTTCAATGAATCGTAGTGTTTCTCGGCTCGTCGCGGAACAATTTTCCAGATAGAAATCTCTCGGCGACAGCTGGCTTGTCGCCAGGTATCGTAGCTTATTGCGGGCGCTGTCTGTCGCACGCTGTCCCCAGGTTTGCTAGGTTGTCGCAGATGCGTTTAGAAGCACGTAATATTAAATTAAGAAAAGGCATTTAATGATACCAGAAGATAGTTGTGTTGAACCGATTTATTTAGCGTCAGGACATTTGACGGGTAGATTGGAGGCGGCAGTTTGACGGTCAGGTAAGCGTGGGGATTTGGCGATGTTTCCGAAGACGGTGGAATCTCTTAGCCAGGTGCTAGTTTCACAAAACAAGTGACTTGTGTCGACCCGACTCGGCATTGTCGTGGTCATTGTCGTGGCCATTGTCGTGGTCGTTGTCGTGGTCATTGTCATTGTCGTAGTCACTGTCATGGTCATTGTCGTGGTCATTGTGGTCATTGTCGTGGTCGTTGTCGTGGTCATTGTCATTGTCGTAGTCACTGTCATGGTCATTGTCGTGGTCATTGTGGTCATTGTGGTCATTGTCGTGGTCATTGTCGTGGTCATTGTCGAGGTCATTGTGGTAATTGTCGCCATTGTCATGGTCATTGTCGTGGTCGTTGTCGTGGTCGTTGTCGTGGTCATTGTGGTCATTGTCATGGTCATTGTCACGGTCATTGTCGCGGTCATTGTCGTGATCATTGTCGTGGTCATTGTCGTGGTCATTGTCGAGGTCATTGTGGTCATTGTGGTCATTGTCGTGGTCAATGTCGTGGTCATTGTCGTGGTCATTGTCATGGTCATTGTCATGGTCATTGTGGTCATTGTCGTGGTCATTGTCATGGTCATTGTCGTGGTCATTGTCGTGGTCATTGTCGTGGTCATTGTCATGGTCATTGTGGTCATTGTCGTGGTCATTGTCATGGTCATTGTCGTGGTCATTGTCGTGGTCATTGTCGTGGGGCAAAAGAAGATTTTGGTGATCTGATACGACTTTCACAATCGCCGACAGTCGCCTTAAAAATCGTGCAACTAGGACGGGCCCGTGACGCGTTTAACACATGGCACACGGCCCAGCATTCATCCCTGTGGTCAACCTCTACTCCTAACCTTCCCATCACAACGCCAACACTCTACCCCCTCACCAAATTTGCCGACCTACACTGGATCCTGCGGCTTCCATACGGATTCCCAATCTTCCAATCTACCTCGATACACACCTTGCACTTTGTCATCTGCACTTTAAGACATAGGAGCAGAATTAGGCCATTCGGCCCATCAATTCTGACTGCCATTCAATCATGGCTGATCTATCTCTCCCTCCTAACCCCATTCTCCTGCCTTCTCCCCGTAACCTCTAACACCCGCACTAATCAAGGAACTATCAATCTCCGCTTTAAAAATATCCACTGACTTGGCCTCCACAGCCGTCTGTGGCAATGAATCCCACAGATTCACCACCCTCTGGCTGAAGAAATCCCTCCTCATCTCCATGTGGAAGCTACATCCTTCTATTCTGAGGCTACGTCTCATTAATTTCTCTTCATTTCCTTGTTCTCCAGCATTCTCTCTGTTTTTAAGTTTCTCACGGAAGTACAATTCCTTTCTATTTTCCCCTGACTTCATTTATTGTTCCTCCTTACTGAATGGGTTCTGGAACGGCTCCAGCTTTCAGCCCTGCTGGCAAGGCCAGATGCTTCACCCTTTGATCGCAGTGCTAACTTTAACTTCTCCTGGGCCACACCCAGCGTTTTGTCCTTTAAATGGTTTAATGTACACATTTAGTTTTGTTTCAAACTATGCATGAACTAAGAGAGCACGGTGGTGCGGCAAGCTTTCCAGTTGCTGCCTCACAGCTCCAGAGGCCAGGGTTTGCTCTTGACTACGGTTGCTGTCTGTACTGAGTTTGTACGTTCTCCCTGTCAACAGGTGCCATTTCTCTGGGTGCTCCAGTTTCCTCCAACACTCAAAATATGGACAGGTTTGTAGTTATAAAAATAATTAACAATTATAAATGTACCCTAGTGTGTGTAGGATAGTTCTAATGTACGGGGTGATCGCTGGTCAGCACGGACTCAGTGGGCCGAAGGGCCTGTTTCCACGATATCTCTGGTCTAAAGTAAAGTCTGTATCTTCCTATTTATTCACCATGTATATATTCCTCTCGTGATTTTATACACATGGATAAGACATGCTTGGAGGAATATGGAGCAAACGCAGGAGGTGGGACTAGTGTAACTGTGTGGGCAAGTTGGGCTGAAGGGCCTGTTTCCACACTCTATGACTAGTGTAGCTGGGACATTGTTGGGCGATGTGGGCAAGTTGGGCTGAAGGGCCTGTTTCCACACTGTATCACTCGATGACTCTATGACCTCTATAAGATCACCCCTCAGCCTCCTGCACTCCAAGGAATAAAGTCCTAGCCTGCCCAAGCTCTCCCTGCAGCTCAGGCCCCTCGAGTCCTGGCAACATCCTCAGAAATCTTCTCTGCACTCTTTCCAACTTAATGACATCGTTCCAACAGCAGGGTGACCAAGACTGTACATAATCACCATCATCGGCGGTCACTGGAGGCGAGTGTGACTGTCCTCTCCATAGGGTGGGACCCCTGTGCGTGACTTTGTTTAATGTGTGGAGACTGGTGCACAGACAGCCACCACACGGCCCCTGACAGATCTGGGTCAGGATCCAGTGGCGTGGAGTCCAAGACGACCGGGGACCCTTTTCTGCTGCAGCCTTCATCCATCGGCCTTCCCAGCCGTTGTGACGCTCCACTAAAATCAGCCGCCATCCTCCCTCCCTCCGCCTGTTCCACCGTTGAGGTCTCGGTTGGATCGCTCTTTGTCAGGGACCTCCCCCCCCCCCCTCGACCTTACCCCCATGGGTGACCCTACTAGGAGCGTAGCTCCAGACGGCATCGCTCTCAGGGTCTCAGGACCACACGAGCTTCTCCACCACCACAAGGTGACAATCCATGGAGAAGTGTACATAATACTCCAAATGCAACAGCACACCACTATTTCTACTTGTGCCACTAATGGTGCACCTTGCTCCAAAGGATGTGTGCATTGAGATAGAGTCTTCAGTGTTGCTTTAGCCTTTGTACCATTTTGCGTACTCTGATAACTGGAGCTGCCCTTGTTTGATCTCCACCCTCTGCCCTGGTGGAGTCTGGTTAACATTAGTCATCGCTCAACACCTTCGCTCAGTCCGCCTTAACTAACCTGATCTCCCAGTGGCTGAGCACTTCAACTCCCCCTCCCATTCCCAGTCTGACCTTTCTGTCATGGGCCTCCTCCAGTGCCATAGTGAGGCCTACTGCAAATTGGAGGAACAGCACCTCATATTTCACATTGAATGGTGGTGCTGGCTTGAAGGGCTGAATGGCCTCCTCCTGCACCTATTGTCTATTGTCTATTCCACCCATCAGGTCATAAGTTGGTAAGTTCTCGGAGCTGAATAAGGCCACTTGCCCCATTAAGGCAACTCCACCATTCAATCCTGGCTGATCTATCTTTCCCTCTCAATCCCATTCTCCTGCCAGTCTGGGTCCGATGGGCCAAATGACCTTCGATAATAAACATCTGGAGGTCTGGGCACCGCCCCGATAAAGATTGCTTCCCCATTTATGGTTCCACTGAAACGCTAATGCTGTTTTACTTCAAAAAGGCAGCCAGCATTATCAGAGACCCACACCACCCTGGCCAAACTCTCACTGACCCACACCACCCTGGCCACACTCTCACTGACCCACACCACCCTGGCCACACTCTCATTGACCCACCCCCCCCCCACACTCTCACTGACCCACACCACCCTGGCCACACTCTCACTGACCCACACCACCCTGGCCACACTCTCACTGACCCACACCACCCTGGCCACACTCTCACTGACCCCCCCCCCCCCCCCCCCACACTCTCACTGACCCACACCACCCTGGCCACACTCTCACTGACCCACACCACCCTGGCCACACTCTCACTGACCCACACCACCCTGGCCACACTCTCACTGACCCACACCACCCCCCCCCCCCACACTCTCACTGACCCACACCACCCTGGCCACACTCTCACTGACCCACACCACCCTGGCCACACTCTCACTGACCCACACCACCCTGGCCACACTCTCACTGACCACACCCCCCCCCCCCCCCCACATTCTCACTGACCCACACCACCCTGGCCACACTCTCACTGACCCACACCACCCTGGCCACACTCTCACTGACCCACACCCCCCTGGCCACACTCTCACTGACCCACACCCCCCCCACACTCTCACTGACCCACACCACCCTGGCCACACTCTCACTGACCCACACCCTCCTGGCCACACACTCATTGACCCACACCCCCCTGGCCACACTCTCACTGACCCACACCCCCCCCACACTCTCACTGACCCACACCACCCTGGCCACACTCTCACTGACCCACACCACCCTGGCCACACTCTCACTGACCCACACCCTCCTGGCCACACACTCATTGACCCACACCCCCCTGGCCACACTCTCACTGACCCACCCCCCCCCCACACTCTCACTGACCCACACCCCCCCCCCCCCACACTCTCACTGACCCACACCACCCTGGCCACACTCTCACTGACCCACACCCCCCCCCCCCCACACTCTCACTGACCCACACCACCCTGGCCACACTCACTGACCCACACCACCCTGGCCACACTCTCACTGACCCACCCTCCCCCCACACTCTCACTGACCCACACCACCCCCACACTCTCACTGACCCACACCACCCTGGCCACACTCTCACTGACCCACACCACCCTGGCCACACTCTCACTGACCCACACCACCCCCCCACACTCTCACTGACCCACACCACCCTGGCCACACTCTCACTGACCCACACCCCCCCACATTCTCACTGACCCACACCACCCTGGCCACACTCTCACTGACCCACACCCCCCCACATTCTCACTGACCCACACCACCCTGGCCACACTCTCACTGACCCACACCCCCCCACACTCTCACTGACCCACACCACCCTGGCCCACACTCTCACTGACCCACACCACCCTGGCCACACTCTCACTGACCCACACCACCCTGGCCCACACTCTCACTGACCCACACCACCCTGGCCACACTCTCACTGACCCACACACCCCCCCACACTCTCACTGACCCACACCACCCTGACCCACACTCTCACTGACCCACACCACCCTGGCCACACTCTCACTGACCCACACCACCCTGGCCACACTCTCACTGACCCACACCACCCTGGCCACACTTTCACTGACCCACACCGCCCTGGCCACACTCTCACTGACCCACACCACCCTGGCCACACTCTCACTGACCCACACCCCCCCACTCTCACTGACCCACACTCTCACTGACCCACACCACCCTGGCCACACTCTCACTGACCCACACCACCCTGGCCACACTCTCACTGACCCACACCACCCTGGCCACACTCTCACTGACCCACACCACCCTGGCCACACTCTCACTGACCCACACCACCCTGGCCACACTCTCACTGACCCACACTCTCACTGACCCACACTCTCACTGACCCACACCACCCTGGCCACACTCTCACTGACCCACACTCTCACTGACCCACACTCTCACTGACCCACACCACCCTGGCCACACTCTCACTGACCCACACTCTCACTGACCCACACTCTCACTGACCCACACCACCCTGGCCACACTCTCACTGACCCACACCACCCTGGCCACACTCTCACTGACCCACACCACCCTGGCCACACTCTCGTCTCGCTGCTACCATGGTGAAGAAGGTTATGGTGACGTAGTGTGATGGTTATTAAATGATTGGATTGTTGATCATTGTACATTTATCTGTGTGATGTTGTGATTACAGGCTGTCCCCTTCAGCAAGGAAGCATCTCATGGTATCGTGGCCAGTGCACGTGACAAACCAACACCATTAACCCTTTCCACAGCCACTGCCTGACCTGCTGTATATACACCGATCAGCCAAAACATTATGACCACTGACAGGCGAAGTGAATAACATTGATTATCTTGTTACAATGGCACCTGTCAAGGGGTGGGATATATTAGGCAGCAAGTGAACAGTCAGTTCTTGAAGTTGACGCGTTGGATGCAGGAGAAATGGGCAGGAGTAAAGACCTGAGCGACTTTGACAAGGGCCAAATTGTTATGGCCAGACGACTGGGTCAGAGCATCTGTGAAACGGCAAGGCTTGTGGGGTGGTCCCGGTCAGCAGTGGTGAGTACCGACCGACAGTGGTCCGAGGAGGGACAAACCACAAACCGGCGACAGGCAGGGTGTTGGGCGCCCAAGGCTCATCGATGCGCGAGGGCAACGAAGGCTATCCCGTCTGGTCCGAACCGACAGAAGGTCGACTGTGGCACAAGTCACAGAAAATGTTAACGGTGGTCACGGGAGGAATGTGTCACAATACACAGTGCATCGCACCCTGCTGCGTATGGGGCTGTATGGGCCCAGAGTGCCCATCAGTGTATATCTCCAACATTACCTTGTAGAAAGAATGAAGTGCAGATGCTGGTTTATACCAAAGATAGACACAAAGAGCTGGAGTAACTGCGGCATCACTGGATGAAAGGATGGGTGACGTTTTGGGTCGAGAGGCTTAGTTGGGGAGGAGACTGCAAGAAACGGCAACTCCGTGGCAAGATGCTGGAACCTGGAGTAAAAACGCCCAGTGCTCAGTCTGAAGAAAGTTCCCCACCCAGAGAGTCACCTGTCCACCTCCTCCACAGCTGCTGCCTGACCCGCTGAGTCCCTCCAGCAGTTGGAGAGAAGAGTCACATCCAACATCACTAGAGCACAGAGGAGGGGTGAGTTACCAGGGAGGTTCTGAGGTCCTATCACACACGGCAGGCAGTCAGCGCAGAGCCAAGAAAAGCAGCGGGAAGGAAGTTGACCAAACGTCAGTTGCCGTTGACAACTAAAGCAAAGATTTAAGTCAGATCTGGAGCGAGGATTGGCTTTGTGGAAGGAAGCCGGGTTGAGTTCAGTTCCGTTTAGTTTATTGTCACCTGTGCTGAGGTACAGTGAAGAGCTTTTGTTGCAACCTATCCTCTCAGCGGAAAGACAACACCTGATTACAAACGAACCATTTGCAGTGTACAGAGAGATACATGCTCAGGGAATAACCTTTAAAGTAAGAAATGTTGCTGTAGGAGTGGAGATTTAAGAGCGAGGAGCGATTATAATGTGTGATTGTAGATCTACAATAGACTATAGACAATAGGTGCAGGATTAGGCCTAAGCTGCACGCCCTCAATAGCAAGAATGTCCTTCCTCAAATTTGGAGACCAAAACTGCACACAGTACTCCAGGTGTGGTCTCACTAGGGCCCTGTACAACTGCAAAAGGACCTCTTTGCTCCTATACTCAACTCCCCTTGTTATGAAGGCCAACAGTCCATTGGCTTTCTTCACTGCCTGCTGTACCTGCATGCTTCCTTTCAGTGACTGATGCACTAGGACACCCAGATCTCGTTGTACGTCCCCTGTTCCTAACTTGACACCATTCAGATAATAATCAGCTTTCCTGTTCTTACCATCAAAGTGGATAACCTCACACTTATTCACATTAAACTGCATCTGCCATGCATCCGCCCACTCACACAACCTGTCCAAGTCACTCTGCAACCTCATAGCATCTTCCATCGTTCACACTACCACCCAGCTTTGTGTCATTCACATGTCAACCTATGATGAGCGTTTGTGGGCACTGGGCCTGTACTGGCTGGAGTCTGGAACAATGAGGGGGGACCTCATTGAAACGTACAGAATAGTGAAAGACCTGGATAGAGTGGATGTGGAGAGGATGTTTCCATTAGTGGGAGAGGTCATAGCCTCAGAATTAAAGGGCGTTCTTTTAGGAAGGAGATGAGGAGGAATTGCTTTAGTCAGAGGGTGGTGAATCTGTGGGAAGCTGCTGTTATTGTCACATGTGCCGTCACGGTGAGATGGGTAGTTTTACGGACCTGGGCGCACAAAACGTCGGCATGTAGAGCCCGCTGACAAAGGTGCAAATTGGCTCAATGGTCCCGTTTCCCCCCTGCTCCACCACCCCCCCCCCCCCACCATCCCACCCCCCTTCCCCCCAGACCTCTCCACTCCCCCCACACCCCCACCCCCCACACCCACCCTCCCACTCCCACAGCCCACCCACCCCCCCCCCCACCACACATCACACCCCCCCATCCCCTCACCCCCTCCACTCCCCCCACCCCCACCCACCCTCCCACTCCCACCCCCCCCCCACCACTCCCATCCACCCACCACCCCCCCCATCCCCCCACCCCCTCCACTCCCCCCACCCCCACCCACCCTCCCACTCCCACCACCCCCGACACACCCTCCCACCACTCCCCCCACAACTCTCACCCCCCCATCCCACCACCACCCACCCCCCCACTCCCAGCACCCCCCACCCCCACACGCTCTCCCCACCACTCCCACCACCCCCCCCATCCCCCACCCCCCACACGCCCCCCCCCCCACCCCCCCTCTGCCCCTTGGTTCCCATCGCCCCCTCACGCCGGATCCTCCCCCCTGTGTCCACGGCAGCCGGGGGACTTTGACCTCCGACCCGGGGACCCGCACATCCAGACTCTGCCCCCCGACCCCCGACCTCTGGGCCCCGGCCCCCGCCCCTGGCTGACGTGACAGGGATCGAGGTGCCTCTGGGTTTACGCTGAGCGTTATCACGTTGTGACAGGTTGACGAGGGGTTAATTTGCATCCTTATCTGTGCACTGACCCTAGTTGGATTAAAGTGCAAGGTTGCAGAGAGGAAGGAATGTGCCGACCAACACCATCGTCAATCGGGATCCAAAGGGTCCAAAGTCCAGGTGTAATTGTACAGCCTTGCCCATCCCTGCCCGCACTGCCAAGCGGTGCTACCCCACCCACCACACTGTAGACTGGCCCCGAGCTGGGGGCAGACACACAGTGCTGGAGTGACTCAGTGGGTCAGGCAGCATCTGTGGAGAACATGGATAGGTGACGTTTCACAGAGTGCTGGAGTAACTCAGCGGGTCAGGCAGCATCTGTGGAGAACATGGATAGGTGACGTTTCGGGTCGAGACCCTACTTTCCGACTCTGAGTTGCGCAATTGGTCACCCCAAGACCATCAAACCCATCGATGGGCCAAATGGCCTAATTGTGCTGCGATGAACCTATGAAGCTCTAACCCGTGTGGCCCATCGTTCACTGCATCTTGACCACCCAGCAATAGACCCACCCTGACCCCTCTTTGTTTCCTGTCACACAGTCGTGGAAATGCACAGCATGGAAACGGGCCCTTCGGCCCGCCTTGTCCCTGCCGACCAAGTTTGAAATACTGCCCAGCTATGGGTTGTTGAATTCCTCACTCCCACATACGGGATAAAAGGTGATGTCACCGCCCCGTGCCCACGTGCTCCCGCTCCATCAATGGCGGCCGCCCGGGCCGGGACGTGACGTCACCTTGTCCCGTATTTGGGAGTGAGGAAGTTGGCAACCGTACTAATATGGGACAAGGGGGGTCCCGTACGGGACAAACCAATTTGGCCCAAAATACGGGATGTCCCGGCTGATATGGGACAGTTGGCAACCCTACCACTAACACTCCAGCAATCCTCCTGGTCACCTCAGGACGTACAGGTATGTAGGTTAATTGGCTGGGTAAAATGTAAAAATTGTCCCTAGTGGGTGTAGGATAGTGTTAATGTGTGGGGATCGCTGGGCGGCACGGACTTGGTGGGCCGAAAAGGCCTGTTTCCGGCTGTATATATATGATATGATATGAGGAGTAAAATCCACTGGGATTTGTCCTGTCAGTTTTCCTCGTCAAAACTTCCCTGGTGATTTTGCAGAGTTGCTCCCACCCACCCACCCACCCTTTGCGTTCCAGGTCTGCATCTATATCTGGCAAGTTACTCATATCCTCCGCACTGCAGACTGATGCAGACTGTTTGTTCAGCCCAGCTGCCATCCTGACTTTCCATGACTGATTCCCATTCATTTTATTGAGACCCACACTCACCTTTCAACACCACCACTGTGTAAACAGCAATCGAAATCCCTACAAAGATAGACACAAATTGCTGGAGTAATTTAGGGGGGACGTGTTGAGTTAATCCAGCACTTTATGTCTATTTTTTTTAGATTTAGATTTAGAGATACAGCGCGGAAACAGGCCCTTCGGCCCACCGGGTCCGTGCCGCCCAGCGATCCCCGTACATTAACACTATCCTACACACACTAGGGACAATTTTTACATTTACCCAGCCAATTAACCTACATACCTGCACGTCTTTGGAGTGTGGGAGGAAACCGAAGATCTCAGAGAAAACCCACGCAGGTCACGGGGAGAACGTACAAACTCCGTACAGACGGCGCCCGTAGTCAGGATGGAACCTGAGTCTCCGGCGCTGCATTCGCTGTAAGGCAGCAACTCTACCGCTGCCCGTCTATCTTCAGTGTCAACCAGAGTCTGTAGTTCCTTCCTACACATAGAAATTCCCACCTTGATTTTACATTTCACCTTCGGGTTTTTTCTCCAGCATTCTATTTTTTTTCCTTGTTCCCTTACATGCTATTTTAGACGGATGAGTGGGGATCTTATAGAGACGTATAAAATTATACAAGGACTGGACAAGCCAGATGCAGGAAAAAATGTCCCCATGTTGGGGGAGTACAGAACCAGGGGCCACAGTCTAAGAATAAAGGGGAGGCCATTTAAAACTGAGGTGAGAAGGAACTTTTTCACCCAGAGAGTTGTGAATTTGTGGAATTCTCTGCCACAGAGGGCAGTGGAGGCCAAATCACTGGATGAATTTAAGAGAGAGTTAGATAGAGCTCTAGGGGCTTGTGCACATGTGTGTGTGTGTGTGTGTGCGTGTGTGCATGTGTGTGTGTAAGTCTGCGTGTGTGCGTGCGTGTGTGTGTAAGTCTGCATGTGTGCGTGTGTGTGTGTGTGTGCGTGTGTGCGTGCGTGTGTGTGTAAGTCTGCATGTGTGTGTGTGTGTGTGCGCGTGCGCATGTGTGTGTGTGTGAGCAGCCGCCATTGGTGGAGCGGGAGCACGTGGCCGCTGGCTGGGTGAGGTCACGTGGGGCGCGGGGCGGTGACGTCACCCTTTGTCCCGTATTTGGGAGTGAGGAAGTTGGTGACCCTACTAATACGGGACAAGGGCGGTCCCGTACGGGACAAAATACGGGATGTCCCGGCTAATACGGGACAGGTGGCAAACCCCTGGTACACAGCATGATTTCCAGGGTGAAAGATGCATGTGTGTGCAGTAGAGCTCGACTTTGTGTGCAGAGCTTTTCACTGTACCTCGGTACACATGACCATAAACTACACTGAAACTGAACTGAAACTGATGTACTCGAGTGGACCATGAATATCTGGGTTAAGTTCCAGCATGGAGCATGTGAGTAAAGTGGATATTGATAGATTATTGATCAGTGCGGGTGTCAGGGGTTATGGGGAGAAGGCAGGAGAATGGGGTTAGGAGGGAGAGATAGATCAGCCATGATTGAATGGCGGCGTAGACTTGATGGGCCGAATGGTCTGAATCTGATGCCATGACTTATGAACATGAACATGGTAGGTCTGAAGAAGGATCCCGACCTATCCATGTTCTCCACAGATGCTGCCTGACCCGCTGAGTTACTCCAGCACTCTGTGAAACGTCACCTATCCATGTTCTCCACAGATGCTGCCTGACCCGCTGAGTTACTCCAGCACTCTGTCAAACGTCACCTATCCATGTTCTCCACAGATGCTGCCTGACCCGCTGAGTTACTCCAGCACTCTGTGAAACGTCACCTATCCATGTTCTCCACAGATGCTGCCTGACCCGCTGAGTTACTCCAGCACTCTGTGAAACGTCACCTATCCATGTTCTCCACAGATGCTGCCTGACCCGCTGAGTTACTCCAGCACTCTGTGAAACGTCACCTATCCATGTTCTCCACAGATGCTGCCTGACCCGCTGAGTTACTCCAGCACTCTGTGAAACGTCACCTATCCATGTTCTCCACAGATGCTGCCTGACCCGCTGAGTTACTCCAGCACTCTGTGAAACGTCACCTATCCATGTTCTCCACAGATGCTGCCTGACCCGCTGAGTTACTCCAGCACTGTGCGTCTATCGTGATCACACTGCGGTGGATGTGAGGAGGGTACTACCATTCTCTGGGCTGTGTTGTGACCACTGTGATCAGGGTTGAGGCAGGGCCGGGCGATGGGAACAGTGTGCTGTGGGAATGCTGCAGGCTGCAGGAATCTAGAGCGTGAAACTGGATCAGCATCGCTGACGAGACCACTTACAGATGTGCTGACTCAGCAGTTCCTATCAGGACTGATGTCCTGTGTCAATGTGAAGGCAGACTGAGCATGATTAGCATTCCGCAGCGTTGCACAGATGCCTCAGAGTGACCTGGGCTGTGTGAGGCTGTAGTTCTGGGGTCAGGCCAGTCTGTGGCTCAGTTAGTGCCCACACCCAGTGCTCTCCTGAGCCGGTCCCACCAAGGGGAAGGCCCAGGAACATTGAGGTGCTCGAGCTTCTGCATTGAAACAAACACACTCAAAGTACACAGCAACAAGACTAGGCAGTTCAATGGCAATACCTCTACCAATACGCCAAGCCTATTGCATCTGATTAGCATGCTGTGTGTGTCTTGTGTCTGTTAACACTGGTTAACAAGTCTATGTAAATACATTAATAAAATATAATACTCCTCTTGAAATGTTGCTCTTGTTCCTTCTCATGGAGTCAGGCCGATAGACACAGAGTGCTGGAGTAACTCAGCGGGTCAGGCAGCATCTGTGGAGAACATGGATAGGTGACGTTTCTCAGAGTGCTGGAGTAACTCAGCGGGTCAGGCAGCATCTCTGGAGAGAAGGAATGGGTGACGTTTTTGGGTCGAGACCCTTCTCGACGTGAGACGTCACCCCGTTCCTTCTCTCCAGAGATGCTGCCTGACCCGCTGAGTTACTCCAGCACTCTGTGTCTATGGCGTAAACCAGCATCTGCAGTTGATTCCTGTACAGAGACAGGCAGCACAGGTACAGGCCTGTCAGACCAACAAACCCACACCAACAGCAACATCCCATCCACACTCCTCCCATCCTGCCATCTCCAACTTCCATCAGCACTGCCCCACTTCCATTGCTCACCGACACACCTAATACTGTCATTGATAGCTTTGGGAGTAAGCTACAAAGGCCAGGCATGCAATGCATCACCTAGTCCATTCATAAAGTCAAGCTGCATGGAAACAGGCCCTTCAGCCCAACTTGCCCACGCCGGCCAACATGTCCCATCTACACAAGTCCCACCTGCCTGCGTTTGGCCCATATCCCGCCAAACCTGTCCAATCCAAGGAGATTTGTACCTGACCAATGTCTTTTGAATGCTGTTATAGACCCAGCCTCAACTGCCTCCTTTGGCAGCTCGTTCCATACACCCACCACCCTCTGAGTGAAAACATTTTGTTTAGAGATACAGCGCCGAAATAGGCCCTTCGGCCCATCAGCCCAGCGATCCCCGCATATTAACACTATCCTACACCCACTAGGGACAATTTTTAGTTTACCAAGCCAATTAACCTACAAACCTACACATCTTTAGAGTGTGGGAGGAAACCGAAGATCTCGGAGAAAACCCGTGCAGGTCACGGGGAGAACAATAGACAATAGGTGCAGGAGGAGGCCATTCGGCCCTTCGAGCCAGCACCACCATTCAATGTGATCATGGCTGATCATTCTCAATCAGTACCCCGTTCCTGCCTTCTCCCCATACCCCCTGACTCCGCTATCCTTAAGAGCTCTATCTAGCTCTCTCTTGAATGTATTCAGAGAATTGGCCTCCACTGCCTTCTGAGGCAGAGAATTCCACAGATTCACAACTCTCTGACTGAAAAAGGTTTTCCTCATCTCCGTTCTAAATGGCCTACCCCTTATTCTTAAACTGTGGCCCCCTTGTTCTGGACTCCCCCAACATTGAGAACATGCAAACTCCGTACAGACAGCGCCCGTAGTCGGGATGGAACCCGGGTCTCCGGCGCTGCGTTCCCTGTAAGGCGGCAACTCTACCGCTGTGTCACCCGTGACCCTCGGGTTCCTATTAAACCTTTCCCCTCTCACCTTAAACAAGTCTTTTGATTTTGAATATACAAAATTAAAATGTGCGTGTTCAGGTACAATAACTCAAACTATGGAGCAATTACAAAGTCACGAGGAAATGTTGAGAATTTACAACAATTGATAAAACTCACAAATGAATTTAAAAATGAAATCATCTGCCAATCCTTGACATTATCTGTCGTTTTGGTCGTTGTTGTTTAACTGTTCCGATCTCACACAAATTCTCTACATTTGACTGAGGAAAACAAATAGCTTTTTTTGTTATCTGCATGTCTGGAATTTTAACTGTGATTTTGGGGATTACATTCCACATTAACAACCATTTATAATCAGGCCAATGTTCAAAGTGACTGAAGTATTTAACTTCATGTTTTTATTACAGCAGACAATGAAAGTTTGCACCAGTCATGGTTCCAGTTGGTTTTCAGGCAGTGAACAATATTCACATTCAGAACATCTCTCTACTTTCCATCTAGATACTAAAACTCTCGTTTGTTTGTTTGTTTGTTTGTTCCTGAACTACAGCCAAAGCGGTGCACGATAGCGCGACAATTCTAGGCCCGCCTTACTCACCGTCGTCCCTTTGGTGCTAATGGAACAAGTTTCATTGAAATCGGTGTTAAA
>NC_135967.1:48934669-48971384 GCF_053455715.1 Rhinoraja longicauda | reverse complement strand
CCCCTCCCCCCCACCACCCCAATACCCCTGCCCCCCCAATACCCCCCGCCCCCCCCCAATACCTCTGCCCCCCCCTCCCCCCCCACCACCCCAATACCCCTGCCCCCCCAATACCCCTGCCCCCCCAATACCCCTACCCCCCCAATACCCCTACCCCCCCCAATACCCCCCGCCCCCCCCAATACCCCTACCCCCCCAATACCTCTGCCCCCCCTCCCCCCCACCACCCCAATACCCCTGCCCCCCCAATACCCCTGCCCCCCAATACCTCTTCCCCCCACACCCCCAATACCCCTACCCCCCCCAATACCCCTACCCCCCCAATACCCCTACCCCCCCAATACCTCTGCCCCCCCTCTCCCCCCCACCACCCCAATACCCCTGCCCCCCCAATACCCCCTGCCCCCCCAATACCCCTGCCCCCGCCCAATACCCCAACACCCCTAACTCCCCCAACACCAGACCTTACCCCACTCACCCCCACCCCCTAATGCCCACCCCCCTGCACTCTCCTTAATTCCTTACACCTCCTTCACCCTCCAAGCCCCTGTTTTGACCCCCCACATTACAGCAGCCCCTCACACTGCCTCACCCCTGCCCCTCGCCCACCCCCCGTCCCCCCCCCCTCGCCTTCCCGTCCCCCCCGTCCCCCTCCCTCGCCTTCCCCCCTCACCCGGCACTCCTCGCCCACACACCCCCTCGCCCACCCCCCCGTCCCCCCCCTCGCCCACCCCCCCGTCCCCCCCCCTCGCCTTCTCCCCCCCCCATCCCCCTCCCTCGCCTTCCCCCCTCACCCGGCACTCCTCGCCCACACACCCCCTCGCCCACCCCTCCTCCCCCTCGCCTTCCCCCCCCCCCGTCCCCGTCCCCTCGCCTTCCCCCCTCACCCAGCACTCCTCGCCCACCCCACCCCCCTTGCCCACCCACCCCTCACCCACCACCCTTCACAACCTCCACCACCGCCCCCTGATCACCCCGACACCCTGCCATCTCCTCTACACACACCCCCACACACCTGTAACCCCACTCCCCTCAATCCCCCCACACACACCCCCACCCCCTCCCTCCTCGGGTCCCTCTTAAATCTTTTCCCCTTTCCCCCTTAAACCTCCTTCCCTTGACGCTGGACTCCAGCGCCCCGAGCAGAGTCCGTGCCTTCACCCACCCGGTCTGTCCCCCCCCCCTGACCTTCAGCGTCTCAATAAGATCACCCCTCAACCCCCTGCACTCCAAGGAATAGAGTTGCAGCCCGTCTGCCTGCCCAACCTCTCCCTGTGACCCACCCCCTCCAAACCCCTCACCCACTCCTCATCTCTCCCCTTCACCTGCCCCCTCCCCCCCCCCCCCCCTTGCCAGCTCCCCCTCTGAGGTGAGGAGGGGGTGTCTGATGGACCTAGTTCCTGGCTACTCCAGGTGTGGATTGTGTGTGTGTTGATGCTATGCGCAGTAATACAGAGAGGCTGGAGGCTGTGACCTCCCTCCCAGCTTCTCTCTGGTTGAACTTCCCTTGAGATTTGAGGAAGGATATTCTTGCTATTGAGGGCGTGCAGCGTAGGTTTACCAGGTTAATTCCCGGAATGGCGGGGACTGTCATATGTTGAAAGACTGGAGTGACTAGGCTTGTATACACTGGAATTTAGAAGGATGAGAGGAGATCTTATCGAAACATATAAGATTATTAAGGGGTTGGACACGTTAGAGGCAGGAACATGTTCCCAATGTTGGGGGAGTCCAGAACCAGGGGCCACAGTTTAAGAATAAGGGGTCGGCCATTTAGAACGTAGATGAGGAAAAACATTTTCAGTCAGAGAGTTGTGAATCTGTGGAATTCTCTGATTGAGAATGATCAGCCATGATCACATTGAATGGCGGTGCTGCTTGAAGGGCCAAATGGCCTCCTCCTGCACCTATTGTCTATTGCTGTTGGGGAAGTTAAACCAGGGCTGGTCTTACACAGTAAGTGGCAGGAGAATGTTGTGGAGCCGAGACCCAGAGGTTCAAGCATTGCCAGGATTACACCAGGAACTGCGGATTGCTTTGTTATTTTTTTGCATTGTATTGTGTTTTTCTTAATTTATTGAACTTTTCTTTGCTTATTATATTTTCTGTTGAGTACTGTGTTTGTAAACCTGCTGCTGCTGCTGCTGCTGCTGCAAGAATTTCATTGTTCTGTTTTGTCACGTGTGACAATAAACGCCCTGAACTCACTTGTAAAAGTGATGACGCAGGTGGACAAGGTGGTGAAGGTGCCTTTGGCATGGGTCTTTTCATCAGTCAGGGTATTGAGTACAGGACATCTCAGCGGGTCAGGCAGCATCTGTGGAGAACATTGACAGGTGACGTTTCCCAGAGTGCTGGAGTAACTCAGCGGGTCAGGCAGCATCTGTGGAGAACATGGATAGATGACGTTTCACAGAGTGCTGGAGTAACTCAGCGGGTCAGGCAGCATCTGTGGAGAACATGGATAGGTGACGTTTCACAGAGTGCTGGAGTAACTCAGCGGGTCAGGCAGCATCTGTGGAGAACATGGATAGGTGACGTTTCACAGAGTGCTGGAGTAACTCAGCGGGTCAGGCAGCATCTCTGGAGAACATGGATAGGTGACGTTTCGGGTCGGGACCCTTCTTCAGACAGTTGTTTGCGGTTCTTTGTTTCTGGTTATTGAGTACAGGGGTTGGGATGTTAAGTCACAGTTGTGTATGAGAGGTGGGTGAGACTGCCCATGGAGTATTGCATGCATTTTACTTGTAGTGCTGCATACAACGACATTCAGGCAGACTGCCTGAGCGGAGCGCAAATGCACAAGGTAAAAAATAACAATAAAATAACCCTAAAAAAGTGAGAAAAATAAAACTTGTTGATACACTCAGGAGCACACACTGTGATTGGCGTAGGAGGGAAATAATATAGATCAGGGTTGGAGATGAACTGAAAGAATACTAATTAAGGAGGAGTGGTGGGAAGGGTGTGATTGTGTGAGGGGGTTGCTGATAGATTGACAAGGATGTTCCTGGTCTGGTGGGCTTGAATTGCAAGGATCTTCTCAATGGACGGGCTGGGACTCTATTCCCAGGAGCGCAGGAGGCTGAGGGGCGACCTTTTAGAGACGAGTAGATTCACGAGGGGAACAGATAAATTGTGGGCCGAAGGGCTTGTTCTTGATGTTAATCCCTTGTCCTCTGGGTCCCTGTTTCCTTTACTCTGGGTAAAAGACTGTGTGTTCACCCTATATCCCCCTCATGATCTGATGGGGTGTGTAGAGGCAGCCAGCACCCTCGGGTGCTACAGCAAGTGGGTGCGTGCGCCCAGCAGGAGGAGGATGGGGGGACTGGGTGGCTGGTGATGAGAGGGGGATGATTACTTCAAGTCCAGGATCGTGTGAGATCTGTGGGGGAACCTGGCCCTGCCCCCCCCCCCCCCCCCCCCCTCTCCTCAGCTCAGTCTAGTTTATTGTCACGTGTACCGAGGTACAGTGAACAGCTTTTGTTGCGCGCTAACCATCCAGTGGAAAGACAACACATGATTACAATCGAGCCATTCACAGTGTACAGGATAAGGGAATAACGTTTCGTGCAAGGTAAAGCCAGCAAAGTCCGATCAAAGGGTCTCCAATGAGGTAGATCGGAGTTCAGCACTGCTCTCTAGTTGGTGAGAGGACGGTTCAGTTTCCTGATAACAGCCGGGAAGAAACTGTCCCTGAATCTGGAGGTGTGCGTTTTCACACTTCTGTACCTCTTGCCCGATGGGAAAGGGGAGAAGAGGGAGTGGCCGGGGTGAGACTGGTCCTTGATTATGCTGCTGGCCTTGCCGAGGCAGCGTGAGATGCAGATGGAGTCAGTGGAAGGAACGTTGGCGTGCGTGATGGTCTGGGCTGCTGGCCTTGCCGAGGCAGCGTGAGGTGTAGATGGAGTCGGTGGGAGGGAGGTTGGCGTGCGTGATGGTCTGGGCTGCGTCCACAATTCTCCTCCTTGGTGGGGCAGGTGCAGGGGAGACTCACCTGGAGGTTACCTGGGCTGCCGGGCTTGAGTTACGTGGAGAGGTTGGATATGACTGGGCTCTTCTCCTGGAGTGTCGGAAGCTGAGGGGTGAGGTTACTCAGGTGTACGAGATCATGAGGGGCATGGATAAAGTGCACGCCAACAGTCTTTTGCCCAGGGTAGTGGATTCTATAACGAGACGGCACTGGCTTGAGGTGAGAGGAGAGAGAGGGACCTCTGGGCAACCTTCTCACTCAGAGGGTAGTCTGTATCTGGAACGAGCTGCCAGAAGATGCCACCGAAGCCAATGAAAGCCATTTGGACCAATGTATGGACAGAGAGGATTATTGAGGTCTCAGGGGACATAGCCCAGTATACCAAGTGTGTAGGAACAAACTGGAAGGGCGGGACTGTCATATGTTGAAAGACTGGAGTGACTAAGCTTGTATACACTGGAATTTAGAAGAATGAGAGGAGATCTTATCGAAATGTATAAGATTATTAAGGGGTTGTACACGTTAGAGGCAGGAAACATGTTCCTAATGTTGGGGGAGTCCAGAACAAGGGACCACAGTTTAAGAATAAGGGGTAGGCCATTTAGAACTGAGATGAGGAAAAACTTTTTCAGTCAGAGAGTTGTAAATCTGTGGAATTCTCTGCCTCAGAAGGCAGTGGAGGCCAATTCTCTGAATGCTTTCAAGAGAGAGCTAGATAGAGCTCTTAAGGATAGCGGAGTCAGGGGGTATGGGGAGAAGGCAGGAATGGGGTACTGATTGAGAATGATCAGCCATGATCACATTGAATGGCGGTGCTGGCTCGAAGGGCCGAATGGCCTCCTCCTGCACCTATTGTAAAAATAAATAAATAAACTGCAGATGCTGGGTAATATTAATGGTAGATACAAAATGCTGGAGTAACTCAGCAGGTCAGGCAGCATCTCGGGAGAGAAGGAATGGGTGACGTTTCAGGTCAAGACCCTTCTTCAGACCCGTGGAGTTACTCCAGCATTGTGTGCCACCCAATATACCAACTCGGTCGGCATGGACGTGATGGGCGGAGTGGCCTGTTTCCGTGCTGTGCAAATCTATGCCTGGCAGGTTGGCCACTGGAGTGGGTTGGAGGGTGAGAGTTGTGTTGTGGAGGACATTTTGTTGACCATTTTCTCTCTGCCCTGTACTGCTATTGCCGGTTGTGTTTGTTTAGCTTCCCTCTGCTATTTGCCCAGTCATTAAAGTTCTCTCCGCACTGAGAAGTTCTCTGGGAATTCTCCACCCCTGTGTTTATTTGGCTGTGGTTTGTGGGCATTTTTGGTGGGACCGGTCGGTCACTGTGTTGAAGGTACATCCACTGAGCTGTTGGCCAGAGTGTGGCTGGGATCAAACTCTAGGCCCATACATTTCCAAGTTCTCGTACACACACACACACACACACACACACACACACACACACACACACACACACTCGGATAAACGCACAGACACACTCGGATAAACGCACAGACACACTCGGATAAACGCACAGACACAGGTTTAAGGTGAGGGGGGGGGGGGGAGATTTAATAGGAACCTGAGAGGTAACCTGGGTGTGGGAAAGAAAGCTGCAGATGCTGGTTTAAATCGAAGGTAGACACAAAATGCTGGAATAACGCAGCGGGTCAGGCAGGAAAGGAATGGGTGACGTTTCGGGTCGAGACCCTTCTTCAGACTGTATGGAATGAGCTGCCGGAGGAGATAGTTGAGGCAGGGACTATCGTAACGTTTACGAAACATTTAGACAAGTATATTGCTAGGATAGAATATGGGCCAAACGCAGGCAGCTGGAACTAGTGTAGCTGGGACATTGTTGGCCGGTGTGGGCAAGTTGGGCTGAAGGGCCTGTTTCCACACTGTATCACTCTGTGACTCTATGATAATGGTGCTTTGGTATTGTGGCATGTGAGGCTTTTAGATGGGAACATGGATGTGGAAGAGTCTGGATCATGTGCAGGCGGATTAGAGATGGTCTTGGCATCATGTTTGACGCGGACATTGTGGGCCGAATGGCCTGTTGCTGTGCTGTACTGTTGTGTGTTCCATGTACAGGAGGATATAGTGTGGTTCCACATCGCTGAGAAACATAGAAACATAGAAAATAGGTGCAGGAGGAGGCCATTTGGCCCTTCGAGCCTGTACGCACCACCATTCATTGTGATCATGGCTGATCATCCACAATCAGTAACCCGTGCCTGCCTTCTCCCCATATCCCTTGATTCCACTGGCCCCCAGAGCTCTATCTAACTCTCTTTTAAATCCATCCAGTGATTTGGCCTCCACTGCACTCGGTGGCAGAGAATTCCACAAATTCACAACTCTCTGGGTGAAAAAGTTTCTTCTCACCTCAGTTTTAAACGGCCTCCCCTTTATTATTAGACTGTGGCCCCTGGTTCTGGACTCGCCCAACATTGGGAACATGTTTCCTGCATCTGACTTGTCCAGTCTTTCCTTTGATGGTTTTCTACGTGTCTGTGTGAGAGTGGAGCAGAGGCGTTTCTATCGCCACCCCCTCGTGTTTCTGTGATTTGTTCTCTCTTACCTGCCCGGCAACTCCTCCTCGATTCTGTCTACTGTTCATCGACACCTAGGGGTCCAATTAACGGCATCCAATTAGCTTGCACGCCCACACGCGTCTGTGGGATGTGGGAGGAAACCGGAGCACCCGGAGAAAACCCACGGGGAGAACGTGCAAACTCCACGCAGACAGCGCCCGAGGTGGGGATGGAGCCCGGGGCTGTGGCGCTGTGAGGCATGCCGCTCTGATGGGCTGCGCTACGATCACTACTCTCCGCGATGCCTCGTGACGCGTGGGGAGGGCAGAGATTCACGTTGGATGGAGCGGTGAAGCTGGGGCGCTGGGCGCTGGCCACAGCTCGTCACCGTGTGTGCCCTGGAGGGGAGCCCTTGGGCAGTGGCGCTCCCCTCTGCCCGCTCCTGTGGGTGTGGAGAGGTGGGGGCATTGGGAGGTGGTGACGCATTGGCTGTGGCGTGTTGCAGAGGGGCAGTGGATGTCTAGTGACGCCAGGCCAGTGTCGGGTCGCCAACTTCCTCGCTCCCAAATACGGGACAAGGTGACGTCACCACCCGGGTCGAGCGGCCGCCATTGGTGGAGCAGGAGCACGTGGCCGCTGGCTGGGTGAGGTCACGTGGGGCGCGGCGCGGTGACGTCACCCTTTGTCCCTTATTCGGGAGTGAGGATGTTGGCAACACCACTAATACGGGACAAGGGCGGTCCCGTACGGGACAAACTAACTTAGCCCAAAATACGGGATGTCCCGGCAGATGATAACCCTGCCTCCCACAGCCGAGATTCACCCCTCAAAGCCGAGTCCTGGAAATCCCGGCCATCAAGCTGGTGGAGAGGGAGTGGTGGAAGCGGTGTACATAGGCCTGACGGTCGAGTCTCTCTGATCTGCGCCCAGTGCGTCTCGTGCGTTCGTATCAGGCTCGCTGAAACCTCTGGGTTGTTTTGCTTTGACGTTGGAAGTGTATGATTTGGTTACCTGATCTTCTCAGAGTCTCCCTGCACTTGGGCGACACGTTAGTGATGTTAGTTTAGGTTACTGCCACCTGTACCGAGGTACAGCGAAAAGCCTTTTTGTTGAGAGGCCTAGATAGACCTCTTAAAGATAGCGGAGTCAGGGGGTATGGGGAGAGAAGGCAGGAACGGGGTACTGATTGTGAATGATCAGCCATGATCGCATTGAATGGTGGTGCGTACAGGCTCGAAGGGCCGAATGGCCTCCTCCTGCACCTATTGTGTGCTATCCAGTCAGCGGAAAACAAAGATACTAGAGGAGCAAGATGAACCACTCCATCGAGATCGCCTATACTGAAGTGTAGTACGCAAAGGAGCCTAACGTCCACCATTTTAGTAAGCAAAACCCGCCGTTCGTTACGCCTCTCGCAGTGTAATCAGTGTTGTGGGGGGAACTGTATGTGTGATGATACCATTAAAATGCAGAATATACCTCATCTGTCAATTCACAGATGGTTGTTATATTTCTTTTTAAATGTCTCTGCAAGTTTCTGCCTGCTAAAATGGCGTCGTGACGTACTACGTTTTTTAGGGCCGAGTGGTCTATCTTGCTCTGCTCTATTATCTTTCACGGAAAGACAATACATGATTACAACCCACAGTGTAAGATGCAGGATAATGAGAATAACGTTTAGTGCAAGGTAAAGTCCGCTAAAGTCAGATTAAAGATAGTCCGAGGGTCTCCAATTAGTTGGATGGTTGGTTAAGACCGCTCTCTGGTTGTGGTGGGATGGTTCAGTTGCCTGATAGCCACTGGGAAGACACTGTCCCTGAATCTGGAGGTGTGTGTTTTCACACCTGTACCTCTTGCCTGATGGGAGAGGGGAGAAGAGGGAGTGGCCGGGGTGAGAATGGTCCTTGATTGTGCTGTTGGCCTTGCCGAGGCAGCGTGAGGTGTAGATGGAGGGGGTGGGAGGGAGGTTGGTTTGTGTGATGGTCTGGGCTGTTGGCCTTGCCGAGGCAGCGTGAGGTGTAGATGGAGGGGGTGGGAGGGAGATTGGTTTATGTGACGGTCTGGGCTGCTGGCCTTGCCGAGGCAGCGTGAGGTGTAGATGGAGGGGGTGGGAGGGAGGTTGGTTTGTGTGATGGTCTGGGCTGTTGGCCTTGCCGAGGCAGTGTGAGGTGCAGATGGAGAGGGTGGGAGGGAGGTTGGTTTATGTGTGTGATGGTCTGGGCTGCTGGCCTTGCCGAGGCAGCGTGAGGTGCAGATGGAGAGGGTGGGAGGGAGGTTGGTTTATGTGTGTGATGGTCTGGGCTGCTGGCCTTGCCGAGGCGACGTGAGGTGAAGATGGAGGGGGTGGGAGGGAGGTTGGTTTGTGTGATGGTCTGGGCTGCTGGCCTTGCCGAGGCGACGTGAGGTGAAGATGGAGGGGGTGGGAGGGAGGTTGGTTTGTGTGTGTGATGGTCTGGGCTGTTGGCCTTGCCGAGGCAGCGTGAGGTGTAGATGGAGGCGGTGGGAGGGAGGTTGGTTTGTGTGATGGTCTGGGCTGTTGGCCTTGCCGAGGCAGCGTGAGGTGTAGATGGAGGGGGTGGGAGGGAGGTTGGTTTGTGTGATGGTCTGGGCTGTTGGCCTTGCCGAGGCAGCGTGAGGTGTAGATGGAGGCGGTGAGAGGGAGGTTGGTTTGTGTGACGGTCTGGGCTGCTGGCCTTGCCGAGGCAGCGTGAGGTGTAGATGGAGAGGGTGGGAGGGAGGTTGGTTTGTGTGATGGGCTGCCTCCACAAATCTCTGCAGTTTCTTGCGATCTTGGATGGAGCTGTTCCCAAGCTGTGATGTGTCCTGATAAAATGCTTTCTCCGGTGCATCTGTTGAAGTTGGTGAGAGTTGTTGGGGACATGCCGAACTTTCCAAGCGTTGTAGGGAAGTCGAGGCGTTGGTGTGCTATCTTGGCCATTGCTTCGATGTGGTCGGTACAGGACGTCCATGATGGGTGAATGGTCCATGCCAGACTAGAGACTGCAGAGCGAGTGGCAGCAGCAATGTTACAGCACAAGGGCCTCTTTCCCCTCGCTTTCAAAGTGTGCCTGGCCACTGAGTCAAGTCCATGTTACCGCACGGTGGCGCAGCGCTAGAGTTGCTGCCTCATAGCGCCAGAGACCCAGGTTCCATCCTGACTCTGGGTGCTGTCTGTATGGAGTTTGTACGTGTGAAATCCCTGCATGCTCCGGTTTCCCTTCGCGCTCCAAACAGGTACAGGTTTGCCACTTAATTGGCTTCGGTAAAATTGTAAATTGTCCCTTGTGTGTGTCGGATAGTGTTAGTGTGCGGGGATCGCTGGGCGGCACGGACTCGGTGGGCCGACGGGCCTGTTTACAAGCTGTATCTCTAAACTAAACTAATATAATAAAAAGGAACTGCAGATGTTGGTTTTAAACCAAAGATAGACACAGAGTGCTGGAGTAACTCAGCGGGTCAGGCAGCATCTGTGGGGAACATGGATAGGTGACGTTTCACAGAGTGCTGGAGTAACTCAGCGGGTCAGGCAGCATCTGTGGAGAACATGGATAGGTGACGTTTCGGATGGGGAACCTTCGGCCCGGACTCACTGCTACGGGCAGGTGGGACGGGTGTAGATGGGGCATCTTGGTCGGCACGGGCTAGTTGGGCTGAACGGCCTGCTTCTGTGCTGAGTGACTCCATGACACCCAGGGAAAACCAGCGGGTCACTGGGATGTGAGCATCGCTGTAACAATGCCCCCACGGCAGGGTAGTGTTGGTGTAACCCTCACCTGTGAATCACGAGCTCGGATGGGGAGGGAGAGAGGGGTGGGGAGGGAGGGAGGGAGGGGGGAGAGAGGGGTGGGGAGGGAGGGAGGGAGGGGGGAGAGAGGGGTGGGGAGGGAGAGAGAGAGAGAGGAGGACCAGTTAGCCTTACATCGGTGGTGGGGAAGATGCTGGAGTTGATTATTAAAGATGTTATAGCAGCACATTTGGAAAGCAGTGATGGGATCGGTCAAAGTCAGCATGGATTTATGAAGGGGAAATCATGCTTGGCTAATCTTCTGGAATGTTTTGAGGAATTAACAAGGTGAATGGATAATGGAGAGCCAGTGGATGTGGTGTATCTGGATTTTCAAAAAGCCTTTGACAAGGTCCCACACAAGAGATCCGTGTGCAAAATTAGAGCACATGGTATTGGGGGTAGAGTATTGACATGGATAGAGAACTGGTTGGCAGACAGGAAGCAAAGAGTAGGAATTAACGGGTCCTTTTCAGAATGGCAGGCAGTGACTAGTGGGGTGCCACAAGGCTCAGTGCTGGGACCCCAGTTATTTACAATATATATTAACGATTTAGAATTAAATGTGACATCTCCAAGTTTGCGGATGAAACAAGCTGGGTGGCAGTGTGAGCAGCGATGACGATGTTATGTGGCTTCAGGGTCAAGTCAAGTCAAGTCAATTTTATTTGTATAGCACATTTAAAAACAACCCACGTTGACCAAAGTGCTGTACATCTGATTAGGTATTAAGGAAAAAAATGAAACATACAGTAGCACGCAAACAGTTCACAGCGCCTCCTCAATGAGCCTCAAACGCTAGGGAGTAGAAATAGGTTTTGAGCCTGGACTTAAAGGAGTGGATGGAGGGGGCAGTTCTGATGGGGAGAGGGATGCCGTTCCACAGTCTAGGAGCTGCAACCGCAAAAGCGCGGTCACCCCTGAGCTTAAGCCTAGACCGCGGGATAGTGAGTAGCCCCAAGTCGGCCGATCTGAGGGACCTGGAGTTAGAGAGGTGGGTTAGAAGATTTTTGATGTAGGGGGGGGGAATGTCCATTTAGGGCTTTATACGTGAATAGGAGGAGCTTGAAGTTGATTCTGTACCGTACAGGGAGCCAGTGGAGAGAGGCCAGAATCGGGGTGATGTGGTCCCTTTTACGGGTACCCGTCAGGAGTCTCGCTGCGGCGTTTTGGACCAGTTGCAGGAGGGACAGGGAAGATTGGCTGATCCCAGTGTATAGGGAGTTGCAGTAGTCTAGGCGGGAGGAAATGAAAGCGTGAATGATTTTTTCTGTGTCGTCGAATTGGAGGAAAGGTTTGATTTTAGCTATGGTTCGAAGTTGGAAGAAGCTGGCTTTTACCACAGCTTTGACTTGCTTATCAAATTTTAATGCAGAGTCAAATATCATGCCGAGGTTTTTGACATGCGGTTTGACTAGGCAGGATAGACTTCCAAGACTGCCTGTTATCGATTTGATGGAGTCGGGGGGGGGGGCCGAATAGGATGACCTCAGACTTGCTCTCATTTAATTGGAGGAAGTTCTGTGCCATCCAACATTTTATGTCGTCAAGGCAGTGTAAGAGGCTGTTTAAATTTGACTGGTTGTTGGGTTTCAGGGGGAGGTAAAGCTGACTGGGAGGTAAAGGGTGACTTGGATAGGTTGGGTGAGTGGGCAGATGCATGGCAGATGCAGTATAAGGTGGATAAATGTGAGGTTATCCACTTTGGCGGCAAGAACAGGAAAGCAGATTATTATCAGAATGGTGTCAGATTAGGAAAAGGGGACGTACAACGAGACCTGGGTGTGCTTGTACATCAGTCACTGAAAGTAAGCATGCAGGTACAGCAGGCAGTGAAGAAAGCTAATGGCATGTTGGCCTTCATTGCGAGAGGATTTGAGATTAGGAGCAAGGAGGTCCTGCTGCAGTTGTACAGGGCCCTGGTGAGACCGCACCCGGAGTATTGTGTACAGTTTTGGTCTCCTAATTTAAGGAAGGACATTATTGCTATTGAGGGAGTGCAGCGTAGGTTCACCAGGTAATTCCCGTGATGGCGGGACTGACAAATGATGAGGGGGAGTTCAACGAGATCTGGGTGTCCTAGTGCATCAGTCAATGAAAGGAAGCATGCAGGTTCAGCAGGCAGTGAAGAAAGCCAATGGAATGTTGGCCTTCGTAACAAGAGGAGTTGAGTATAGGAGCAAAGAGGTCCTTCTACAGTTGTACCGGGCCCTGGTGAGACCGCACCTGGAGTACTGTGTGCAGTTTTGGTCTCCAAATTTGAGGAAGGATATTCTTGCTATGGAGGGCGTGCAGCGTAGGTTCACTAGGTTAATTCCCGGAATGGCGGGACTGTCGTATGTTGAAAGGCTGGAGCGATTGGGCTTGTATACACTGGAATTTAGAAGGATGAGGGGGGATCTTATTGAAACATATAAGATAATTAGGGGATTGGACACATTAGAGGCAGATAACATGTTCCCAATGTTGGGGGAGTCCAGAACAAGGGGCCACAGTTTGAGAATAAGGGGTAGGCCATTTAGAACGGAGATGAGGAAGAACTTTTTCAGTCAGAGGGTGGTGAAGGTGTGGAATTCTCTGCCTCAGAAGGCAGTGGAGGCCAGTTCGTTGGATGCTTTCAAGAGAGAGCTGGATGGAGCTCTTAAGGATAGCGGAGTGAGGGGGTATGGGGAGAAGGCAGGAACGGGGTACTGATTGAGAGGGATCAGCCATGATCGCATTGAATGGCGGTGCTGGCTCGAAGGGCTGAATGGCCTACTCCTGCACCTATTGTCTATTGTCTATTGTCTATTGAATGGGTCAACTGGGCTTGTATTCACTGGAATTTAGAAGGATGAGGTGGGATCTTCAAGAAACATACAAAATTCTTAAAGGATTGGACAGGCCAGATGCAGGAAACATGTTCTCAATGTTGGGGGAGACCAGAACCAGGGGTCACATTTTAAGAATAAGGGGTTGGCCATTTAGGACTGAGATGAGGAAAAACTTTTTCACCCAGAGAGTTGTGAATCTGTGGAATTCTCTGCCACAGAGGGCAGTGGAGGCCGATTCACTGGATGTTTTTAAGAGAGAGTTAGATTTAGCTCTAAGGGCTAATGGAATCAAGGGATACGGGGAGAAAGCAGGAACGGGGCACTGATTTTAGATGATCAGCCGTGATCATATTGAATGGCGGTGCTGGCTCGAAGGGCCAAATGGCCTCTTCCTGCAACTATTTGTCTATGTCTCAATGAGAGAGGGGGGGAAGGATGAGTGAATCATACAAAATGGAATCTGTTAAACACGCGAACAGTGAAAGAGTCATGAAAGGGAGATGTAGAGATCAGGGCCAAACATGGAGATATTGTTTTAGCGTGACACACTTCATGAGCATGTTCATCAGCACTGAGACAGCGAGGCTTTGCTCATACAACAGTGACATTGGATAAGACAAAAGATGGAGAAGAGATAGGCAGTCCTTAAAGGACACAGAGTGCTGGAGTAACTCAGCGGGTCAGGCAGCATCTGTGGAGAACATGGATAGGTGACGTTTCACAGAGTGCTGGAGTAACTCAGCGGGTCAGGCAGCATCTGTGGAGAACATGGATAGGTGACGTTTCACAGAGTGCTGGAGTAACTCAGCGGGTCAGGCAGCATCTCTGGAGAACATGGATAGGTGACGTTTCAGGTTGAGACCCTTCTTTAGACTCTCCCATTAGGCAGTCCTTGAACCCCTCTCTCCCAATCCTAGCCCCTCCACTTCTCCCTGGGTCAGACTGTTCCGTCATAGAGTTACACAGCACAGAAACAGGCCCTTCGGCCCTACTGTTCAATACTGACCATGCTGGCCTAAGTAAGCTAGTCGCATGTGCCGAGGTCCCTCTACACGAGAGGTCACAAGAGCTCTGAAATGTCCTACGTCTCCCTCCCACTGCTGAAGCTTTTCCCATCGACCCCCCTCCCCTCTTTTAGGACAACATTAATGCCCTGGTGATCATTGCCCAGTAACTGTTCCGTTACCTACTGCAACCTGAGCAGTAGTTGTCTGATCGCACTCTTGGATCAGCTTTACGGAGTTGAAGGTGATTTACTTCACCAACGCAAACCTAGACTGAAGAAGGGTCCTGACCCAATGAGTTGCCTCTCCATGCCTTCCGCAGATGCTGCCTGACCCGCTGAGTTACTCCTGCACTCTGAAACATCACCTATCCATGTTCCCCACAGATGCTGCCTGACCCGCTGAGTTACTCCTGCACTCTGAAACATCACCTATCCATGTTCCCCACAGATGCTGCCTGACCCGCTGAGTTACTCCGGCACTTTGTATTTTACGCAAGGCCCAGCATCTGCAGTTCCTCGTGCCTAGTGTCCGTCACCATTTGGGCTCCTGCAAGTCAAGCAGTCGAGCACTCTGACTCCCTCTGCCGTTGCCCGTACTTCATGAGTGACCTGGTGCTGGTTTATAACGATAGATTTAAACTTTAGAGATATAGCACTGAAACAGGCCCTTCGGCCCACCGAGTCCGTGCTGACCAGCGATCACCCCGCACACTAACACTAACCTACACACACCAGGGACAATTTACAATGAACCGGCGGGAGGAAACCGGAGCACCCGGAGAGAACCCACGCGGGTCACGGGGAGAACGTGCAAACTCCGTACAGGCAGCGCCTGTAGTTGGGATGGAACCCGGGTCTCTAGCGCTGTGAGGCAGCAGCTCTACCCGCTGCACCACCGTGCCGAGACTCAACGCACCAACAGGATGTTGCACACTGTGGAGCAGGAAGGAGGATCGTGACTAAACACCCTTGCGTAAAGTGAAAGCAACTTCTCGGCCTTTGGCTTTGTGCCATGTCTGAGCTTGACCCCGACATCTCAGGCTGAAGCTAGAATCAACATGAGTAACGTCAGACCTCACGGTCATTCATCTAACGTGTAAAGCACTGTGTGTGTGTAGCACGGTGCGTGTGTGTGTGTAACAGTGTGCGTAACACTGCATGTGTGTGTGTAACACTGTGTGTGTAGCACGGTGCGCGTGTGTGTGTAACAGTGTGCATAACACTGTATGTGTGTGTGTAACACTGTGTAGCACGGTGCGTGTGTGTGTAACAGTGTGCGTAACACTGCATGTGTGTGTGTAACACTGTGTGTAACACTGTGTGTAACACTGTGTGTGTGTAACACTGTGTGTGTGTAACACTGTGTGTGTAACACTGTGTGTGTAACAGTGTGCGTAACACTGCATGTGTGTGTGTAACACTGTGTAAGACTGTGTGTAACACTGTGTGTGTAACACTGTGTGTGTAACAGTGTGCGTAACACTGCATGTGTGTGTGTAACACTGTGTGTAACACTGTGTGTGTAGCACCGTGTGTGTGTAGCACGGTGCGTGTGTGTGTAACAGTGTGCGTAACACTGCATGTGTGTGTGTGTAACACTGTAACACTGTGTGTGTGTAACAGTGCATAACACTATGTGTGTGTGTGTAACACTGTGTAACAGTGTGCGTAACACTATGTGCATGTGTGTGTAACACTGTGTGTGTAACACTGTGTGTGTAACACTGTGTGTGTAACACTGTGTGTGTAACACTGTGTGTAACATTGTGCGTAACACTGCATGTGTGTGTGTGTAACACTAACACCGTATAACACTGCGTGTAAAACACTAACACGGTGCGTGTGTGTGTGTAACACTGCGTGTAACACTGCGTAACACTGTATGCGTAACACTATGTGCGTGTGTAACACTGTCACGCTATGCGTATAAAACACTAACACGGTGTGTGTGTGTGTGTGTGTAACACTGTAACACTATGTGCGTAACACTGTGTAACACTGCGTAACACTGCGTGTAAAACACTGTGTCTGTAACTGTGGGTAACACTGCGTAACACTGTATGCGTAACACTATGTGTGTGTAACACTGCGTGTGTGTGCGTGTGTAACACTCACTGTGCGTGTAACACTGTGTGCGTGTGTGTAACACTGTGTGCGTGTAACACTGTAAAAACAACGTGGCCCACACATCTCCTTGGCACTACTAAATGGGACTAGCTTAGATGGACGAGTTGGGCCGAAGGGCCTTTTTCTGTGCTGTCTGATTCTATGAGTAGAAACATAAAGACAGGTGCAGGAGTCGGCCACTCGGCATTGCGGCCGTCCCTGGATGTAGGCCGTGTGTGCGTGGGTGCCTGCCCTGTCTGTGTGTGCCTGGCCTGGCCTGTCCACGCGCCCTGTGGTGAGACTGTTGTTGGCTGGGCCCAGCGTTGCTGCTTTGTTTGAATGCTGGCTAGCTTCCTGGCAACGGTAGCGTACAGCGCTGGAGATGCTGTTGGGGCAAGCTGGCCTCTCCCTGCCCTGCACTAGGCCCGGTGTGTGAAGCCTCCCCTTTGTTGTGGGTGTCACCAAGTCTCCCTGTCCTTTCTCACAACGCCCCCTTCCTCATCAGTACAGCTGTGTAGACCCTGTGCCTGCCCGTTTACCTGCTGACCTGTGCATTTCCCCAGTTGTATGTACGTACACACGCACTCACCAGAATGCTTCATACAAAAGGACTTGTCAACTTGCCAACTGCTTCTGTTCCTAAAAAGAAATTCTTTATTCAGTAAAAAAATGCAATGAGACAAACCAGTGATTTGCTATCCATCGAGTGTATCACAGAGCAGACACAAGGAACTGCAGGTGCTGGAATCTTGCACAGAGCACAAAGTGCTGGAGTAACTCAGTCAGTCAGGCAACCTCTCTGGAGGACATGGATAGACTCGTGGAGAATGTGGAGAATGTGGCACAGTGGTAGAGTTGCTGCCTCACAGTGCCAGAGACCTGGGTTCCATCCCGACTACAGGTGCTGTCACAGTGTGGAGTTTGCACGTTCTCCCCGTGACCTGGTGGGTTTTCTCCGGGTGCTCCGGTTTCCTCCCACATTCCAAAGACGCGCAGGTTTGTTGGTTAATTAATTGTCCCTCGTGTGTAGGGTAGTGTTAGTGAATGCTGGCCGGCATGGACTCGGTGGGCCGAAGGGCCAAACATAGACAATAGGTGCAGGAGGGGGCCATTCAGCCCTTTGAGCCAGCACCGCCATTCAATATAATCATGCAAGAACAACTTTTTCAGTGAGTTGTAAATCTGTGGAATTCTCTGCCTCAGAAGGCAGTGGAGGCCAATTCTCTGAATGCATTCAAGAGAGAGCTAGATAGAGCTCTTAAGGATAGCGGAGTCAGGGGGTATGGGGAGAAGGCAGGAACGGGGCACTGATTGAGAATGATCAGCCATGATCACATTGAATGGCGGTGCTGGCTCGAAGGGCCGAATGGCCTACTCCTGCACCTATTGTCTATTGGCTGATTATCCAAAATCAGTACCCTTTTCCTGCTTTTTCCTCATACCCCTTGATTCCATTAGCGTTTAGAGCTAAATCTAACTCTCCCTTAAAAACATCCAGTGAATTGGCCTCCACTGCCTTCTGTGGCAGAGAATTCCACAGATTCACAACTCCCTGGGTGAAAAAGTTTTTCCTCATCTCAGTCCTAAATGGCCTACCCCTTATTCTTAAACTGTGATCATTTTGGCCCAGCAAGTCCACTCCGCCATTCAATCACGGCTGATCTATCTCTCCCTCCTAACCCCATTCTCCTGCCTTCTCCCCATAACTCCTGACACCCGCACTGATCAAGAATCTATCTATCTCTGCCTTAAAAAAATATCGATTGAGTTGAAAAGGTTTGGGTTAAAGAATGTAACCAAGTGCAGGTTTGTGGAAGGCTTGCTATTGTTATCTCCTCCTCCTCCACAGTCAACAATGGACCATTGTGTCTTTCTTGAGTCATCTGTTCCAGCTGTTTGTTCTGCACCTTTCACACCTCTTCTCCAGAGAAGCTGCCTGACCCACACAGTTACTCCAGCTCTTTGTGCCTCTCTTTGCTAAAGGAAGTTGTTTTTTGCCTGACGTAACTAGATTTGATTTATTCACAAAATGCTGGAGTAACTCAGCGGGTCAGGCAGCATCTCGGGAGAGAAGGAATGGGTGACGTTTCGGGTCGAGACCCTCCTTCAGTCTGAAGAGGGGTCTCGACCCGAAACGTCACCCATTCCTTCTCTCCCGAGATGCTGCCTGACCTGCTGAGTTACTCCAGCATTTTGTGAATAAATCGATTTGTACCAGCATCTGCAGTTATTTTCTTATACTATCTGTAACTAGATTTGATTTTCACTGAGGTGGCAGGGGTTTGGACACTAGCTCCAGGAAGTCTCTGTGTTGGTTTATTCATGCTTACGTGTACAGTGAGAATCTTTGCTTTGTCAGCTATACAGGTGAATCATACTGTACATGATACATCAGAGAGTACAGAGTGGAGAATATAGCGTAGGAAGGAACTGCAGATGCTGGTTTAAACTGAAGATAGACACAAAAAGCTGGAGTAACTCAGCGGGTCAGGCAGCATCTCTGGAGAGAAGGAATGGGTGGCGTTTCGGGTCGTGACATATAGTGTTACAGCTACAAAGAAAGTGCGGATAACATGTCCCAGCTACACTAGTCATCGAGTGGTACAGTGTGGAAACAGGCCCTTCAGCCCAACCTGCCCATACTGGCCAACATGTCCCAGCTACACTAGTCATAGAGTGATACAGTGTGGAAACAGGCCCTTCAGCTGTTCCTGAATCTGGTGGTGAGTGGGGAAAGAGGGAATGACTGGGGTGTGACTGGCCCGTGACTAATGTCGGCTGCTTACCTGTGGCAACGTGAAGAGCAGATGGAGAGTCTGGACTGTGTGACTAGTTCAGTGATACCTTGGGGAAACAGGCCCTTCGGCCCACCCTGCCCACGTCGACCATCGATCACCCACACACTAGTTCTATGTCATCCCATTTTGTTTTCCACTCGCTGCACACTGGGGGCAAGTTACAGAGTCCAATCAACCTGCAAGCCCGCACGTCTTTGGGATGTGGGAGGAAACCGGAGCACCCGGAGAAAACCCACGTAGCCTCAGGGAGAACGTACAGACAGCACCCGTGGTCAGGATGGAACCTGGGTCTCTGGCGCTGTGAGGCAGCAGCTCTATTGCTGTGATGGGCTAGGCTACGTCCACAAGTCTCTGCAATGCCTTGTGTCGTGTGTGGAGGGCAGAGGTTAATGTTGTTGCAATGTGGCCACTCCACTTTGGTGCAGACATAGATACGGCTTGTCAAAGATCAGAGTCCAACCACTGTCCAAACAAGTGATCTGTAATCAGTGAGAAGGATGGCAGGAGATGGTGGCAGGTGGGTCTCACGTGAACATCAGCGGTCTAAGGTGAAGGGGAAACATTTCATAGGAATCTGAGGGGTAACGTTTTCACACAGAGGGTGGTGGGTGTATGGAACGAGCTGCCAGAGGAGGTAGTTGAGGCTGGGACTATCCCAACGTTTAAGAAATAGTTAGACAGGTACATGGATAGGACAGGTTTGGAGGGATAGACAATAGACAATAGGTGCAGGAGGAGGCCATTCAGCCCTTCGAGCCAGCACCGCCATTCAATGTGAACATGGCTGATCATTCTCAATCAGTACCCCGTTCCTGCCTTCTCCCCATACCCCCTGACTCCGCAATCCTTAAGAGCTCTATCTAGCTCTCTCTTGAATGCATTCAGAGAATTGGCCTCCACTGCCTTCTGAGGCAGAGAATTCCACAGATTCACAACTCTCTGACTGAAAAGGTTTTTCCTCATCTCAGTTCTAAATGGCCTACCCCTTATTCTTAAACTGTGGCCCCTGGTTCTGGACTCCCCCAACATTGGGAACATGTTTCCTGCCTCTAACGTGTCCAACCCCTTAATAATCTTATACGTTTCGATAAGATCCCCTCTCATCCTTCTAAATTCCAGTGTATACAAGCCTAGTCGCTCCAGTCTTTCAACATATGACAGTCCCGCCATTCCGGGAATTAACCTAGTAGGTAGATATGGATCAAATGTGGGCAGGTGGGACTAGTGTAGCTGGGACATTGTTGGCCGGTATAGGCAGGTTGGGCTGAAGGGCCTGTTTCCATACTGTATCACTCTATGACTAGTGTAGCTGGGACATTGTTGGCTGGTATGGGCAGGTTGGGCTGAAGGGCCTGTTTCCACACTGTATCACTCTATGACTAGTGTAGCTGGGACATTGTTGGGCGGTATGGGCAAGTTGGGCTGAAGTGCCTGTTTCCACACTAATAATAAATAATAATAATAATATTCATTTATTGTCATTGCAACGAGTACAACGAAATTAAAAAATAGCCAATCCTGACAGTGTGTAAAAACATATATGCAATAAATGCAAAAACAAATAAATACAATTATATTAAGTACAAAAGATTTTTTAACAGTGTTGCCTAGTGCAGAAGGTAGTGTTCAGTTCTCGTATGGCCCTGGAGTCACTCTATGACTCTAAGTGCCAATGAAGTTGAATGCAGGGACGTAGGATGGGACGTACGTCAGTAGCAGTATGGCGTGGACCGGTCCAGAGGGGTATGGTCCAAATGTTGGAGTTGGGACTAGCGTGGATGAGGCATCTTAGTCGGCAGGGACAAGTTGAGATGAGGAAAGACTTTTTCTCCCAGTGAGCTGTGAATGTGTAGATCGGTCAGAATCCAAATGTAACTCTCTTTGGTTTAAAATTAAAGTAATTTTAGATTGAAACATTAAACGCCTTTTTGTGGTGGGCTGAGGTAGTTGTGTAAACCACTCCCTGCCTCCACTCCCAGTGTACGGTGTGCTGTCCCCACATGGAGCACGGCTATTTGTGGTGGGCTGAGGTAGTTGTGTAGACCACTCCCAGTGTACGGTGTGCTGTCCCCACATGGAGCACGGCTATTTGTGGTGGGCTGAGGTAGTTGTGTAGACCACTCCCAGTGTACGGTGTGCTGTCCCCACATGGAGCACGGCTATTTGTGGTGGGCTGAGGTAGTTGTGTAGACCACTCCCAGTGTACGGTGTGCTGGCCCCACATGGAGCACGGCTATTTGTGGTAGGCTGAGGCAGTTGTGTAGACCACTCCCTGCCTCCACTCCCAGTGTACGGTGTGCTGTCCCCACATGGAGCACGGCTATTTCAGTCATCCTTTGCTCTTTACGCGAGAGTGTGTGTGTGCGGGCAAACTCAATGCTAACACTTATTTCAAGAAGACTAGAATACAAAAGCAATGGTGAGGCTGTATAAGGCGCTGGTCAGGCCACAGTTGGAATATCGTGAGCAAGTTCTTTGCCCCATATCTGAGGAAGGATGTGTTGGCTCTGGAGAGGGTCCAGAGGACGTTTACAAGAACGATCCCAGGAATGAGTGGGTTAAAGTATGATGAGCGTTCGTCGGCACTGGGCCTGTACTCGCTGGAGTTTAGAAGGATGAGGGGGGACCTCACTGGAACGTACAGAATAGTGAGCGGCCTGGATAGAGTGGATGTGGAGAGGATGTTTCCACTGGTGGGAGAGTCTAGGACCAGAGGGCACAGCCTCAGAATTAAAGGACGTTCTTTTAGGTAGGAGATGTGGAATATCTTTCATCAGACGGTGGTGAATCTGGAATTCTTTGCCACAGACGGCTGTGGAGGCCACAAGTCAGTGGATATTTTTAAGGCAGAGATAGACAGATTATTGATTAGTGCGGGTGTCAGGGGTTATGGGGAGAAGGCAGGAGAATGGGGTTGTGAGGGAGAGATAGATCAGCCATGATTGAATGGCGGAGTAGACTTGATGGGCCGAATGGCCTAATTCTGCTCCTATAACTAATGAGTGCTGTGTGTGCATGGACTCCCGGTACAGGGCATTGTATCCACTCCAGCAGCTGCCCAACCCCAGCCTCAGCCCCCCACCCAATAGTGATAGACCGTGACAATGTGCAAAAAGTCATAAAAACTCAGCGGGTCAGGCAGCATCTGTGGAGAACGTGGATAGGTGACGTTTCACAGAGTGCTGGAGTAACTCAGCGGGTCAGGCAGCATCTGTGGAGAACATGGATAGGTGACGTTTCACAGAGTGCTGGAGTAACTCAGCGGGTCAGGCAGCATCTGTGGAGAACATGGATAGGTGACGTTTTGGGTCGGGACCTTTCTGCTGACCCACTGAGTCACCCTCACACTTTGTGTCCCTTTGATCACAAAGATCACCTTTTCCTGGGTTTCTTCCCAGCTGTTCAGGCAACTGAACCGTCCACTCACCAACCAGAGAGTGCTCCCGATATCCCAACTGCCTCTTTGGAGAACCCCGGACTATCTTTGGTTGGACTTTACCTTGCACTAAAGGATACTGCTTTAGTCCTGTATCTGCACACTCTGGACGGGCTCAATTGTAATCATGTCCAGTCTTTCTGCTGAATGGTTAGCACGCAGCAACAAAGCTCTTCACTGTACCTCAGCACATGTGACAAGACATTAAACAATCTAAGCTAAGTAGTTTTGTGCATTGACCAGCGTGTGTAGTTCTTTGTTTCTGCTGTAATAATGATCAATGATGTTGCCGGGACCTGAGGGCCTGAGCTGTGGGGAGAGGGTGGACAGGCTATGCACAGGAGGATGAGGGGTGATCAAGTCAATCGACAATAGGTGCAGGAGGAGGCCATTCGGCCCTTCGAGCTAGCACCGCCATTCAATGTGATCATGGCTGATCATTCTCAATCAGTACCCCGTTCCTGCCTTCTCCCCATACCCCCTGACTCCACTATCCTTAAGAGCTCTATCCAGCTCTCTCTTGAATGCATTCAGAGAATTGGCCTCCACTGCCTTCTGAGGCAGAGAATTCCACAGATTCACAACTCTCTGACTGAAAAAGGTTTTTCCTCATCTCAGTTCTAAATGGCCTACCCCTTATTCTTAAACTGTGGTCCCTTGTTCTGGACTCCTCCAACATTGGGAACATGTTTCCTGCCTCTAACGTGTCCAACCCCTTAATAATCTTATACGTTTCGATAAGATCTCCTCTCATCCTTCTAAATTCCAGTGTATACAAGTCAAGTTTATTTGTCACATACTAATGTAAGACGTGCAGTGAAATGAAAGTGGCCACGCCTGCGGATTGTGCTAAACTACAAAACAGAATTGAACACAAAAAATAAATTAATACAGTAAATTAAATGAGTCCCTGGTGATATGAGAGTTAACAGTCCTGATGGTCTGTGGGTCTTATATAGGTGTTCAAAATCACCAGGGGAATTGAGGGTATAAGCACAGTCTTACCCAGGATCAAGAATATACCTCGTTGGTGACCCTGGGACTATCCTTGATCAGACTTTGCTGGCTCTACCTTGTACTAAACGTTATTCCCTTACCCTGTATCTGCACACACTGTGGTTGTAATCGTGTGTTGTCTTTCCACTGACTGGTTAGCGCGCAACAAAAGCTTTTCACTGTACACGTGACAATAAACTCCAGATGCATGAGGTGAGACGGGGCGGGTTGCGAATGTCCTCGTGTGTGACTCAGTTCGGGGTGTGTGTGTGTTGATCGTCTCCTGGCCACGTTCCCGAGATTCCCACCGTCTGACGGACGTTTACTGAATGGCTCAAAATCATGAGATGATGCACACAGTCTTGCCCAGAGTTGGGGAATCGAGGACCAGAGGACAGGGGCTCAAGGTGAAGGGGAAACGATTTCATTGGAATCTGAGGGGTAACCTTTTCACACAGAGGGTGGTGGGTGTATGGAACGAGCTGCCAGAGGAGGTAGTTGAGGCAGGGACTATCCCATCGTTTAAGAAACAGTTGGGCAGGTAAATGGACAGGACAGGTTTGAGGGGATATGGACCAAACGCAGGCAGGTGGGACTAGTGTGGCTGGGACATTGTTGGCCGGTGTGGGCAAGTTGGGCCGAAGGGCCTGTTTCCCACTCTCCTAACCCCATTCTCCTGCCTTCTCCCCAGAACCTCTGACGCGCACACTAATCAAGAATCTATCTATCTCTGCCTTAAATACATCCACTGACTTGTGGCCTCCACAGCCGTCTGTGGCAAAGAATCCCACAGATTCACCACCCTCTGACTATGGCCCACGTTGTGGCCATTCCCAGTGCAGGCTCTGAATGAATGTGGCATGGGTGGAGTGACCACGCACACACACACACACTCGCACACTCACTCTCACACGCACACACTCACACGCACACACACACACACACACACTCTCACACGCACACACTCTCACACGCACACACTCCACACGCACACACTTACACGCACACTCTCACATGCACACGCACGCTAACACACACACTCGCGCACACACACACTTGCGCACACACACTCGCGCGCACACACACACTCACGCGTGCACACACTCGCGCACACACACACACACACACACACACACACTCGTATGTACACACACGTACACACACACCCCTGCCCACCTCCCCGCCCATTGGTGTCTCCTACACTCCTCACTGCCGGCTCACTCACCAGCTCTCCACACAGGGCCCACTGTGCTCAGAGCCAAGTTGAGGCTAGGTTGGCCTTGCGTGTGTAACCCAGCCCCATGTGGAGAACACACAGTGTGATGTTGTAGTGCAGGTTGGTGGAGCTTGGCGGGGAAGGCCATAGGAAGGGCTGGTCCTGCAGGTTTGTGTTGACCACATTCCTGGTAGGCCGCCAGCCCTGTGGGCCTTGCCCCGACCTTGCACAGTGCCGCCACTCAGCCGGCTGCCCACCACACCCCCCCCCCCACTGCAAGCTCCTGCCCCTTCCTCTCCATCGTTCCAGCAACGCCTGGCACTGGGAGTAGACTGGATGAATGAATGAATGCACAGAGTGTTGTATCCGGGGCGGAAATACCAACAGCGTTAGGGGGAAGGGGACAGAGGCTAAAGGAGGTAGTGTTTTACACAGAGGGGGGTGGGGGCCTGGAACACGCTGCCAGGGGTGGTGGTGGAGGCAGATTTGGTCGTGGTGTTTAAGAGGCATTTGGATAGGCATAGATATGGATCACCTGCGGGCATATTCAACCTGGCACCAACATTGTGGGCCGAATGGCCTGTTCCTGCTCTCTTCTGTTCTGTGTTCTATGTCATCCACACATCCCCTTCACAGATGCTGCCTGACCCACTGAGTTCCTCCAGCACTCTGGTACTTTTCTCTCTGCACTGCCTGCTGTGCGTGTTTGCTGTCTGTTTGTACTGGTGTGTCAGTGCAGAGGGTGGTGGGCGTATGGGACAGGCTGCCAGAGGGTGGTGGGCGTATGGGACAGGCTGCCAGAGGAGGTGGTTGAGGCTGGGACTATTAACAGCATTGAGCAGACACCTGGACAGGAACATGACAGGCAACGTTTCTGGTCGTGACCCTTCTTCAGAAACGTCACCCATTCCTTCTCTCCACAGATGCTGCCCGTCCCGCTGAGTTACTCCGGCTTTTTGTGTCTATCTTTGGTTTAAACCAGCGCCTGCAGTTCCTTCCTACGCAAGGTTGAATGATGTGCAGCAAACGCAGGCAGGTGGGAGGAGTGCAGATGGGGCGTGTTGGTCAGTATGCTGAAGGGCCTGTGTCCATGCTGTGTGACTGTGACGTGCCGCCATGATACGGCCATGGCGATATTGTTCATGGAGGTGATGCCAGGGGTGTGTGTGTGGGACCCTGTGGTGTGTGGGACCTCCGTGGTCAGTGTGGGGCCCCGTGGTGGATGTGTGGCCCTGTGGTGGATGTGTGGGTGTGTGTGGGTGTGTGTGTGTGGGACCCCGTGGTCAGTGTGGGACCCCGTGGTCAGTGTGGGGCCCTGTGGTGGATGTGTGGCCCTGTGGTGGGTGTGTGGCCCTGTGGTGGGTGTGTGGGTGTGTGTGGGACCCCGTGGTCAGTGTGGGGCCCCGTGGTGGATGTGTGGCCCTGTGGTGGGTGTGTGGTGTGTGTGGGACCCCGTGGTGGATGTGTGGCCCTGTGGTGGGTGGGTGTGTGGTGTGTGTGGGACCCCGTGGTCAGTGTGGGGCCCCGTGGTGGATGTGTGGCCCTGTGGTGGGTGTGTGGGTGTGTGGTGTGTGTGGGACCCCGTATGGATGTGTGGCCCTGTGGTGGGTGTGTGTGGGTGTGTGGAGCCCCGTGGTCAGTGTGGGGCCCCGTGGTGGATGTGTGGCCTTGTGGTGGGTGTGTGTGGGTGTGTGGTGTGTGTGGGACCCCGTGGTCAGTGTGGGGCCCCGTGGTGTGTGGGACGGGAATGGACATTGTTCTGGCATGATCAGCAGCTGGATCAACGGGTGTGGGGTAAGGGGATCGCAGGGTCCGTGTGCGCTGGGGGGGGGGGGGGTGTATGGGGGATGGGAGGGTCCGTGTGCGCTGGGGGGGGGGGTGTATGGGGGATCGCAGGGTCCGTGTGCGCTGGGGGGGGGGGTGTATGGGGGATGGGAGGGTGGGGGGATGGGAGGGTCCGTGTGCGTTGGGGGGGGGTGTATGGGGGATGGGAGGGTCCGTGTGCGTTGGGGGGGGTGTATGGGGGATGGGAGGGTCCATGTGCGCTGAGGGGGGGTGTATGGGGGATGGGAGGGGGAGGGTGTATGGGGGATGGGAGGGTCCGTGTGTGCTGGGGGGGGGGGTGTATGGGGGATGGGAGGGTCCGTGTGCGTTGGGGGGGGGGGTGTATGGGGATGGGAGGGTCCGTGTGCGTTGGGGGGGGGGGGGTGTATGGGGATGGGAGGGTCCATGTGCGCTGAGGGGGGGTGTACGCTCCTGCCCATTGAGCTGGCTCTGTCCCGGACACTGGGGACATGGTTGGACAACCAGCACAGCGAGCCGTGGGGTTATTGTTGGCGTTGGGCTGCTGGCCGCGGCTGGAGTCTGTCTTGTCGGGGGGGGGGGGGGGGGGGGGGGAGGAGGCCGGCAGGGTGCCGGCAGGGTTCCACACTACACTGAACCCATTCAATGCGTGTAGCTGCCGCACAGCTCATTCCGAGACCCTCCAGTGTTAGTGCTGAGGTTCCACACCTTCTCATGAAACAAGGTCCCTGTGTCCAAGGCAAAGCGAAGCAAGGCAAGCTGCCATTACATGTAACTGCAGCACACAGTGGAGCTGTGTGAAACTCCATCCGCAAAGGTGTGGACTGGGGAAGGGTTTGCTGCTAATATTTAGTTTAGTTTCATTTACTTTGGAGATACAGCTTGGAAACAGGCCCTTCTGCCCACTCACCTGCGATCCTAGCACACTGGCACTATCCCACACACCAGGAACAGTTTATAATTATACCAAGCCTACAAACTTGTACTTCTTTGGAGTGTGGGAGGAAACCGGAGCACCCGGGGAAAAACCCACGCAGGTCACGGGGAGAACGTACAAACAGAGGCCACAGTCGGGATGGAACCCGGGTCTCTGGCGCTGTGAGACGCCACCTATCCATGTTCTCCACAGATGCTGCCTGACCCGCTGAGTTACTCCAGCACTATGTGAAACGTCACCTATCCATGTTCTCCACAGATGCTGCCTGACCCGCTGAGTTACTCCAGCACTCTGTGAAACGTCACCTATCCATGTTCTCCACAGATGCTGCCTGACCCGCTGAGTTACTCCAGCACTCTGTGTCCAAAAAAAACAAGAAGGATAGTTTTTGGGAAAGGGCACAGAAAGGGGGAGAACGGAACTAAAGGAGAATAAACAACATTGCTGAAACTCGTAGTGTGTGTGTGTGGTGTGTGTGTGTGTGTGTGTGTGTGTGTGAGTGTGTGTGTGTGTGTGTGTGTGTGAGTGTGTGTGTGAGTGTGTGTGTGTGAGTGTGTGTGTGTGAGCATCGTCATGGGCAACAGTGACCGACCGAATAGTGAGCGGCCTGGATAGAGTGGATGTGGAGAGGATGTTTCCACCAGTGGGAGAGTCTAGGACCAGAGGGCACAGCCTCAGAATTAAAGGACGTTCCTTTAGGAAGGAGATGAGGAGGAATATCTTTAGCCAGAGGGGTGGTGAATCTGTGGGAATTCATTACCACAGACGGCTGTGGAGACCAAGTCAGTGGATTATTTTTAAAGCAGAGATAGATTCTTGATTGAAGGAACACTCTGAAGAAGGGTCTCGACCCGAAACGTCACCCATTCCTTCCCCCCCCCCAAGGTACTGCCCGACCTGCTGAGTTACGCCAGCATTCTGTGTTCCCCTTCAGAGTCTCGGTTAGTGCGGGGTGTCGGGGGTTATGGGGGAGAAGGAAGGAGAATGGGGTTAGGAGGGAGAGATAGATCAGCCATGATTGAATGGCGGAGTAGACTTGAGGGGCCGAATGGCCTGATTCTGCTCCTAGGCGGTCGGCAGATACTAGGGGGCGTGGACTCCCCTTGGAAGTGGTGAGACTGCCAGAGCCCCCGGGCTGGGGAGGTGTGGGTCAGTCACGGTCCTCTGCTGCTGCTCGGCACAGCAGGGCAGGGTGCAGTGCTTTGTAAATCCTGCATCCCAGCCAGGGACCACCCATCCCCCTCCCCTCCCCTCCCCTCCCCTCCCCTCCCCTCCCCTCCCCTCCCTCCCCTCCCCTCCCCTCCCCTCCCCTCCCCTCCCCTCCCCTCCCCTCCCTCCCCGCAGGAGGCATGACTGTGTTGTAAGGTGAGGTGGGAAACAGAGTGCAATGTCAACATCGTCTGTGAAAGGGTTAACACTCCACTGAGTGTGAGACACACCCATTCACCCTGCTCTGTGCAGACATGTTCCAGGTGACTCTCCCATGTTACCTAACTACACTGCGAATTCAAAGTCCGACACAGAGTGCTGGAGTAACTCAGCGGGGTCAGGCAGCATCTGTGGAGAACATGGATAGGTGACGTTTCACAGAGTGCTGGAGTAACTCAGCGGGTCAGGCAGCATCTGTGGAGAGAAGGAATGGGTGACGTTTCTGGTCGAGGACCCTTCACACTACACTTCAGTCCCACTACACTTTGAATTCTCCAGTTCCAGGCAACTACATTACTCTCCCTCTCTCCCCCATATACTCTCTCCTTCCTTCACCCAAACCTCTCCTTCCCCCTCCCCCATTTCCCACCTATTTCTCCCCCTCCCCCTACATTCCGACCTCGAGCTTCACAATTCTCAACTCTTCAATCCTTCTGTCTTTTCATCTCAGGCCTTTGTCCAACCATCTGCCCGTTCAAAAGCCCCCTTCACCTGTATCCACCCATCACTTGCCAGCCTTTGTCCAGCCCCTCCTCTCTTCCTGCACACCACTCCCACTCCCCCCCCCCCCCCCCCCAACCATCAGTCTGAAGCAGGGTCCCGACCTGATTCATGTTCTCCACAGATGCTGCCTGACTCGCTGAGTTACTCCAGGACTTTGGCGGTTTTTTGTATACCAGCGTCTACTGTTCCTTGTTTCCTCATACAATGATTAATAACCAGTAATATCAGGTCCCCATAATAGGGGATAAATTAAAGTGAGAGTGTGGCCAGGGTGGTGTGGGTCAGTGAGAGTGTGGCCAGGGTGGTGTGGGTCAGTGAGAGTGGTGGCCAGGGGGGTGTGGGGTCAGTGAGAGTGTGGCCAGGGTGGTGTGGGTCAGTGAGAGTGTGGCCAGGGTGGTGTGGGTCAGTGAGAGTGTGGGGGGGTGTGGTCAGTGAGAGTGTGGGGGGGGTGTGGGTCAGTGAGAGTGTGGCCAGGGGGGTGTGGGTCAGTGAGAGTGTGGGGGGGGTGGGTCAGTGAGAGTGTGGGGGGGGTGGGTCAGTGAGAGTGTGGCCAGGGGGGTGTGGGTCAGTGAGAGTGTGGGGGGGGTGGGTCAGTGAGAGTGTGGGGGGGGGTGGGTCAGTGAGAGTGTGGCCAGGGTGGTGTGGGTCAGTGAGAGTGTGGCCAGGGTGGTGTGGGTCAGTGAGAGTGTGGCCAGGGTGGTGTGGGTCAGTGAGAGTGTGGCCAGGGGTGGTGTGGGTCAGTGAGAGTGTGGGGGGGGTGGGTCAGTGAGAGTGTGGGGGGGGGGGGTGGGTCAGTGAGAGTGTGGCCAGGGTGGTGTGGGTCAGTGAGAGTGTGGCCAGGGTGGTGTGGGTCAGTGAGAGTGTGGCCAGGGTGGTGTGGGTCAGTGAGAGTGTGGCCAGGGTGGTGTGGGTCAGTGAGAGTGTGGCCAGGGTGGTGTGGGTCAGTGAGAGTGTGGCCAGGGTGGTGTGGGTCAGTGAGAGTGTGGGGGGGGTGTGGGTCAGTGAGAGTGTGGCCAGGGTGGTGTGGGTCAGTGAGAGTGTGTGGGGGGTGTGGGTCAGTGAGAGTGTGGCCAGGGTGGTGTGGGTCAGTGAGAGTGTGGCCAGAGTGGTGCGGGTCAGTGATGAGGCAGCGTCTCCTGTAGTTCCCTTTGATGGTGGGGGGGTCAGTGTGTGATGGCCCTTTGATGGTGGGGAGGTCAGTGTATGATGGGGCCTTTGATGGTGGGGGGGGGTCAGTGTGTGATGGCCCTTTGATGGTGGGGGGGTCAGTGTGTGATGGCCCTTTGATGGTGGGGGGTCAGTGTGTGATGGCCCTTTGATGGTGGGGGGGTCAGTGTGTGATGGCCCTTTGATGGTGGGGGGGTCAGTACCCGTGATGGACCGACCCCCAATCCTGGCTGCTGTTTTAAAACCCAATCTCTGTTATTCTACGTTTTCGTGGGACAATATCCCAGGCAGAGACAAACACAGAGTGCTGCAGTAACTCAGCGGGTCAGGCAGCATCTGTGGAGAACATGGATAGGTGACGTTTCACAGAGTGCTGGAGTAACTCAGCGGGTCAGGCAGCATCTGTGGAGGGTGGGTAGTGTGGGGTCCACCTCCACTGGATCTGTGTACCTCCTGTGGGTTGCAACCTGTTTACTATGTACATGAGTAATGTGGTGGAGGGAAGGTTCACAAGTTTGCTGATGATCCATACGTAGGTGAAAGGTCACATTGAGGCGATGGAGTTGTGATTCGGCAGGGTGGGTGCAGCGGGTAGAGCTGCTGCTCACAGCGCCAGAGACCCGGGTGCCATCCTGACTACGGGTGCTGTCTACCTTCTCCCGGTGACCTGCGTGGACTTTCTCCGGGTGCTCCGGTTTCCTCCCACACTCCAAATACGTGCAGGTTTGTAGGTTAATTGGCTTGGTGTATGTGTAAATTGTCCTTAGTGTGTGTAGGATAGTGTTAGTGTGCTGGGATCGCTGGTCGGCACGGACTCGGTGGGCCGAAGGGCCTGTTTCAGCGCTGTATCTCTGAAGTGAACTAAACAGGAGACAGATAGATGGGAATTACCGGGCGATAAAATGTCAAATGGAGTTTAATGTTTGTGAGGGTGAGGTCATACACTTCAATGAAAGGAATCAAAAGGCAGATTGTTATCCCAGCTCCAATGCACAGCTTTAAGCTGAGAGGGGAAAGGTTTAACGAGATTGGTTTAGTTTAGTTTGGAGATACAGCATGGAAATAGGCCCCATGAGTCACTGAGTCTGTGCCGACCAGCAATCACCTGTTCACTACAGCGCTACATTATCTCACCTTCACGTCCACACCCTACACACACTGGGGCAATGTGCAGAGGGACAATAACATACACAGCTCAGAGCCTGTTTACTTTCACAGAGTGGTGCCTGGAGCACAGTGCCAGGGGTGGGGATGGAGGCAGAGAGGATTTAGAACTGAGATGAGGAAAAACTTTTTCAGTCAGAGTTGTGAATCTGTGGAATTCTCTGCCTCAGAAGGCAGTGGAGGCCAATTCCCTGAATGCATTCAAGAGAGAGCTAGATAGAGCTCTTAATGATAGCGGGGTCAGGGGGTATGGGGAGAAGGCAGGAACGGGGTACTGAATGAGAATGATCAGCCATGATCACATTGAATGGCGGTGCTGGCTCGAAGGGCCGAATGGCCTCCTCCTGCACCTATTGTCTATTGAAGAGGCTTTAGATATCACAGTGCTGGAGTAACTCAGCGGGTCAGGCAGCATCTGTGGAGAACATGGGTAGGTGATGTTTCACAGAGTGCTGGCTGTCCCGCCCCCCTCCCCTGAAATCAGTCTGAAGAAGGGTCTCGACCCAAAACGTCACCCATTCCTTCTCTCCGGAGATGCTGCCTGACCCGCTGAGTTACTCCAGCATTTTGTGTCTGCCAGCACCTGCAGTTATTTCCGTACACAACTTGAAGAGGCTTTAGGTAGGCACAGGGATCTGCAGGGAATGAAGGGATATATATGGACCAGAGGAGATTAGTTTCACTTAGCATGATGTTCGGCACGGCATTGTGGGCCGAAGGGCCTGTTCCCGTGCTGTGCTGCTCTCTGTAAAGGCTGGTGTTATTTAAGAGAGAGACAGCGTCAGAGACAGTTTGGGCATGAGTCACGCAAAGTTACCCGGCTGGTCCGACCAGTGTAGGTTGGGAGGGAGGATCGCCAGCAAATGCAAATGATCTTTCAGTTTAGTTTATTGTCAGTTGTCTAGGGCCACACCTGGAGTATTGTGTACAGTTTTGGTCTCCTAATTTGTAGAAGGACATCCTTTTAATTGAGGCAGTGCAGCGTAGGTTCACGAGATTGATCCCTGGGATGGCGGGGACTGTCATATGAGTAAAGATTGAAAAGACTAGGCTTGTATTCACTGGAGTTTAGAAGGATGAGAGGTGATCTTTATAGAGACTTATAAAATTATAAAAGGACTGGACAAGCTAGATGCAGGAAAAATGTTCCCAATGTTAGGGGGAGCCCAGAACCAGGGGCCACAGCTTCAGAATAAAGGGGAGGCCATTTAAAAACTGAGGTGAGAAAAAAAAATTCACCCAGAGAGTTGTGAATTTGTGGAATTCTCTGCCACAGAGGGCAGTGGAGGCCAAATCACTGGATGGATTTAAGGGATAGTTAGATAGAGCTCTAGGGGCTAGTGGAATCAAGGGATATGGGGAGAAGGCAGGCACGGGTTACTGATTGTGGATGATCAGCCATGATCACAATGAATGACGGTGCGTACAGGCTGGAAGGGCCAAATGGCCTCCTCCTCCTGCACCTGTTTTCTATGTTGCTATGTGTATTGAGATACAGTGAAAAGCTTTTTGTTGCGTGAGAAACAGCGTCCACCTTCGGTCCACTGAGTCCGTACCGACCAGCGATCCCCGCACACTAACACTATCCCACACACATTAGAGGACAATTAACCTACCAAGCCAATTAACCGACAAACCTGGTATTTATTCACAAAATGCTGGAGTAACTCAGCAGGTCAGGCAGCATCTCAGGAGAGAAGGAATGGGTGACGTTTCGGGTCGAGACCCTTCTTCAGACCTGCAAACCTACAAACCTGTACGTCTTTGGAGGTGGGAGGAAACCGAAGATCTCGGAGAAAACCCACGCAGGTCACGGGGGAGAACGTACAAACTCCGTACAGACGGCGCCCGTAGTCGGGATGGAACCTGTGTCTCCGGCGCTGCATTCGCTGTAAGGCAGCAACTCTACCGCTGCACCACCGTGCCGCCCGGAGTTGTAGTTATAGAATTGGTCGGTTTTGTTCCAATTGTACAGATTTCCCACCATCTTTTTGGTGTCGGGGTTATGGGGAGAAGGCAGGAGAATGGGGTGAGGAGGGAGAGATAGATCAGCCATGATTGAATGGCAGAGTGGACTTGATGGGCTGAATGGCCTGATTCTGCTCCTATCACTTCTGACGGTATGAACTTCCCACCCACACCCCTCTCCTCACCTTCACGTTTCCCTCCTCTCTCCGTCTCTGACATCCTTTTCTCTCCTTTTCACCTTCAGCCTTTGTCACTTACTCTACTCATCTGCCACTCACCCCCCCCCCCCCCCTCCACCTGTATCCACCTATCACTCGCCAGGCTTGGGTCCTGCCCCGCATCTCTCTTTTCCAGCTTCCCCCCCCTCCCCACTCCATCGGTCCTAACGAAGGGTCCCGACCAGAAATGTCACCTATCCATGTTCTCCACAGATGCTGCCTGACCCGCTGAGCTACTCCAGCTCTCTGTGAAACGTCACCGATCCATGTTCTCCACAGATGCTGCCTGACCCGCTGAGTTACTCCAGCACTCTGTGAAACGTCACCTATCCATGTTCTCCACAGATGCTGCCTGACCCACTGAGTTACTCCAGCTCTCTGTGAAACGTCACCTATCCATGTTCTCCACCACAGATGCTGCCTGACCCGCTGAGTTACTCCAGCACTGTGTGTTGTGTTAATCCTCTCTGCATCCTCTGGCGGCTGGTGCTATCTGCTGTCTTCGAGGCATTTGTCTGCGTTGTCTATTTTTGTAAATAAGATTAGATTGGTGTTTCAGTTTGTGCCGTTGCAAAGTGACAGTTCACGAGGCAGTGGCGATGTCACTGGGAGAGTGTGTACACAACATAATAACTTGCCGTGCCCCAGGCACACTCCCTGCAGTGCCCCAGGGCGGCACGGTGGCGCAGCGGGTAGGAGTTGCTGCCTTACAGCGAATGCAGCGCCGGAGACCCGGGTTCCATCCCGACTACGGGCGCTGTCTGCACGGAGTTTGTACGCTCTCCCCGTGACCTGCGTGGGTTTTCTCCGAGATCTTCGGTTTCCTCCCACGCTCCAAATTCGTACATTGTTTGTGGGTTAATTGACTGGGTAAATGTAAACATTGTCCCTAGTGTGTGTAGGATAGTGTTAGTGTGCGGGGATCGCTGGTCGGTACGGACCCGGTGGGGCCGAAGGGCCTGTTTCCGTGCTGTATCTCTAAACTAATTGACCCATTGCCCCAGATATGATGGACATGGAGGTGTACAGCACGCCGACAGGCCCTTCGGCCGACTTTATCCATTCCGCTGGTCGGCACAGACTCAGTGGGCAGAATGGCCTGTTTCAGTTCAGTTTGTCGTCATGTGTACGAGGTACAGTGATAAGCCTTTGTTCCCCGCTGTATTTCAATAGTCAGAAGACTGAAGTAAGACCCTCATTGTTCCTTTTTAGGACATCTATACCAAAACTCTTGTTTGTTTGTTTGTTTGTTTGTTCCTGAACTACTGCCAAAACGGTACATGATAGGGCGACAATTGTAGGCCCACCTTACTCACCATCGTCCCTTTGGTGCTAATGGAAGGTTTCATTGAAATCGGTGTTATATTTTTTAAAGTTATTCACATTTTAAAGTTTAAATCTATCTCATGGGGGGGGGGGGGGGGGGAGAGAGGCTAAGGGGGTTTGAGGGGGAGGGAGAGTGGGGGGGGGGGGGGGGGGGGGGGGGGGGAGGAGGGGAGGAGGAGAGGGGTGCTGCATCAATGCAGGAGAGGTTTGGGCCCAACGGGTCCACTTGGTATACTTGGACAATAAAACACTCGACACTCATTATTGCATTTCCTAATTGGTTCTGTGTGTTTGGAGGTGGAGCCAATGGTTTGGGACAGTCACAAAATGCTTCAGTTCAGTTTCAGTTTAGTTCAGTTTATTGGTCCTATGCTCCCAAACTCAACGTCATAGAGTCACAGAGTGATACAGTGTGGGAAACAGGCCCTTCATCCCAACCTGCCCATACTGGCCAACAATGTCCCCAGCTACACTAGTCATAGAGTGATACAGTGTGGAAACAGGCCCTTCGGCCCAACCTGCCCATACTGGCCAACAATGTCCCAGCTACACTAGTCATAGAGTGATACAGTGTGGAAACAGGCCCTTCATCCCAACCTGCCCATACTGGCCAACAATGTCCCAGCTACACTAGTCATAGAGTGATACAGTGTGGAAACAGGCCCTTCAGCCCAACCTGCCCATACCGGCCAACAATGTCCCAGCTACACTAGTCATAGAGTGATACAGTGTGGAAACAGGCCCTTCAGCCCAACCTGCCCATACCGGCCAACAATGTCCCAGCTACACTAGTCATAGAGTGATACAGTGTGGAAACAGGCCCTTCGGCCCAACCTGCCCATACTGGCCAACAATGTCCCAGCTACACTAGTCATAGAGTGATACAGTGTGGAAACAGGCCCCTTCAGCCCAACCTGCCCATACCGGCCAACAATGTCCCAGCTACACTAGTCATGGAGTGATACAGTGTGGAAACAGGCCCTTCATCCCAACCTGCCCATACCGGCCAACAATGTCCCAGCTACACTAGTCATAGAGTGATACAGTGTGGAAACAGGCCCTTCATCCCAACCTGCCCATACTGGCCAACAATGTCCCAGCTACACTAGTCATAGAGTGATACAGTGTGGAAACAGGCCCTTCGGCCCAACCTGCCCACACCGGCCAACATGTCCCAGCTACAAGGAGGTTATCCACTGGTGGTAAGACTAGGAAGGCAAATTATTATCTGAATGGTGTCAAGTTAGGAAAAGGGGACGTACAACGAGATCTGGGTGTCCTAGTGCATCAGTCACTGAAAGGAAGCATGCAGGTACAGCAGGCAGTGAAGTAAAGCCAATGGAATGTTGGCCTTCATAACAAGAGGAGTTGAGTATAGGAGCAAAGAGGTCCTTCTGCAGTTGTACAGGGCCCTAGCGAGACCGCACCTGGAGTACTGTGTGCAGTTTTGGTCTCCAAATTTGAGGAAGGATATTCTTGCTATGGAGGGCGTGCAGCATAGGTTTACTAGGTTAATTCCCGGAATGGCGGGACTGTCATATGTT